>NC_134366.1:159105684-159259351 GCF_035582795.1 Mycteria americana
CTACGGTTAGATGAGTAGCCAAGGACTGGGAAATGTCTCTTAATTTCCTTTGTGTCCTCAGAAAAGTAGCATCATACGCTAACCACTCCCACTCCAAAACAGCCATATCATGGCTATGTTTATACTCTTTTCATAACACTCATCAAGAAGTGAGCCTGGTCTTGAGGCCAAATGACAAGGCAGAGACTGAAACTCTACTACTTTATTCTCAAGTCACCTCTTTCCATTTGAACTAGTCCATCAGGGTCTAAAGCCTTGTCTCAAACAGCTGCATCACGGATGACCTAACAAGACAAATACTCAAGTGAGTTTATACAGAAAGTACTAAGGAAACTGGATGATGAAAAGTTTTGTGGTATCTTCAATCTAGAGGAGTACTGAGATACCATACAGAAAACTATTGAAAGTTGTATTATGAGTTATGAGGAATGAAAATTAGTAAGAAAGAGAGCATGCTCTGAAATAACAATCCCTGGGACCTTATTAACTCTAAATGATACAAGAAGGAGGAAAAAAAAATAAACAGTAGTTGACCACAATTATAAACCTATCTAAATCACACTTCAAAGGACCTTATGATGTCCTAGACAAGGATTTTAGCAGAAACAGGTAAGTATTAATGTCACTGTATATGTCACAGGTGATACTACATTAAGAAAACTATGTATAATGTTCAAGAAAGATTGATTTTAACTGAAATTAATGAAGATATGGAAGATGGGACTCTCTTCTAAATGAAGAAGTGAAGTGCAACTCATTTAGACTAGCAACACGATTGCTAGCAGCAGGTAAACATTAGGGAGGGAAAAGCTTAGGATCATGTTGGCATAAGAACAAATAGACTAGCCATGATTAACTTTGGGCTGAAAATGAGAAGGAAGGGTTTTAACTGACAAAGCAGTGAGGCTATGAAACATCCTTCCACCAAACGCAGTCAAGGCAAAAAAAACCCCTACCTATTTTAGGATGAAGGTGGGTCACTTTATAAAAGGGATTACATACGGTGGTTGATGTTCAAAGAGCTACCCACTGCTCACAATTCCCACAGAACTTCAGGACAACATACACGAATCCACTTTTTCATGGTATGCAGGGCCTTACCACTACTCCTTAAAAATGTAGGCAAGGGCACTGTTTCCTCAAAAGCAGATGGGGAAAAGGCTATTCTTTGTCTCCATCCTTTTTAAAAAATATATTTATTTTCATAGTGACCTTCTGCAATTCCCTTAAAGCCAATAGTCTTAAAAAGACAATATCTTCCACCTCCAAAGAAAATACGAGCTATGTAATGTTTCTTAGTTGGGCAGAAGGAACTAACTGTAACATTACCAGTATCAAAGCTTTTGTCAAAAAGAAGCCCCTTCCATCCTTACTATCTGTTTTATAGTCATTTATATGTGTGACTGTGCCATACCCCAAACAGGCATTGTACAGTTCTTTTTGTATTTTAAAGGCAGTTCAGTCATTAGAAAGGCAATTTTTGAGCCCTCTCCATAGGCTGACAAAAGACATACCCAGGGTTGCCCACACTGCTTTGCCAGGACAACCGGAGCTACATTTAATGGGGGGGGAGGTAAAGTTACTTTCAGTAAATTGTACACAAAGCCCGAGTGGGACAGAGGTCTGCAGATAGGATGGACCTAGAGAGCGTTCAGGCAGTTTGAGACTACACCTTGCTAGTCATCAAAAAAAGATGGAAAGATTGCTGGTTTGGGGGGTTTTTTGGTAAGACAAAACCCTTGTTAAAATTCTGAATGTTGCCGTTTTCAACTGAATTTAATCTATGTGGATGAAAAGAAATAGGTAAAAGGTGATGCCTGCTGCTCTCTCTGCTGAAGAAAAAGGAAGCTTTTTCTCTGATTCAAGGGGGTCAGAATGCTACCCATCTCCCTGCTCGTTCGTGGAGCCACCCCGTCTCCCCGGCTTGTTGCAACCCCCCTGTTTTCACATAATTCACAATGCAAAAACAAAGATGGCAACAGATGGCTAAGCGGAGAAGCCTTATGTGGTCAAACTGACCAACGCAACCCTTACAATTCCTAAAAAGCTTCTTATGGGGTTCCTTTGGGCCTGACCAACCTTCACACATTATTTTGGTTTAGCTGTGTAAACACCAGGCCATTTGCTCTAAGTTTCTTCTTTTTCCATGATAGCACGATATACCACTACTGGTTTTTCTTCTTTCTGCTGCACTGAAATGCATTTCAACATGTATTTATGGTACATACTGTTTGCTATAACCAGGGCTCTTCGATAATCCAGCATTTGGCAGGCCTTTCCGGCATCTCATTTCTGCCTGACATAGCACACGAAGCTTTTTTTTCCCCGGTAATAAATTGGAGTTTTTGCTTCTGCTTGTGAAAAACGTGGAGATTCAAGATTTCCCCCACTAAGTAGGTACAGTGCGGAGGAGAGGGCAACCCTGACAGAGTTCAAAGTAAAGCCTGGTGACATTCCTCGGTGGGAGCAGAGCTGTCACCAAGTCAAGCGGAGGGCGCCGCAGGCAGACCCAGCAGCCGGGATCTGCGGGCGCAGTTTCACGATGGGCTTAAGCCACGCGGGGCCTGAAGGAGCCCTGCCCCTCCTTCACCCGCCGCCTGCGTGCCCAGGCCCTGCCCTGCGCCTGCACCCACGCTCTGGCCCAAACCGCCCTGCTCGCACCCCGGGGCTGGCAGGAGGCCGGACTGTCCCTTTCAGTGGCGGCGCAGGCTGGGATCAGCAAAGCTCACTTCTGCCCTGGAGAGCGTTCCCCGGCGTATTTCCAGCCCAGGTCCCGTCTCCTTTGCAAATTCAGCCAACGCTGGAACTGTACTAGCGCTAGTCCCAGGCAAACCGGGAAAGGGCCACACACCTGAAAAACCTCCAGCAGAGTCCAGATCAAACCATTACCTGCTCCTCACCCCAGAAGCACTACTAGGCAGTTCACCATGCTGAAGGTCCGCGGCCAGAGGCCGTACGGCTCGTCTGCCCCACCGCGAGAAGGCTGCGTGCAGTCCAGGCGCAGCCGCCCACCCGTGCAACCGGGCTCCTGCACGTCCGCACTCCTCCGTGCCAGTGGACGGGGAAAGCAAAACCATCCGAAACGGTGTGGGTGAATGAAAATAAGCCATAGCATAAAGAAGGGAGTGGTTAAAAAGACTTTTTAAAAAAAAGGGGGGGGGGGGGGGGATTTTTCAGGAGAAAACAATCTCTATCTGCCAGGAAATGGAAGTGCTGTCTTCAGGAAAGTAAAATCATTATTGCAAGCAAACTGATTCATTAAATAACACGCAGGGGAGGATTATAATGCCTTCCTTGTCATTAAAATGCTTTGAAACTATACTTCTGTAAGATATGCTAATGATATTCAGCTTTTGTATTACACAGCAGAAGCTACACTCTGGGTGGAATTTGGTACGCCGTGTTACACGGGAGTTCAGGCTAGAAAAGCAGTTACTAGTTCACATTGACTGAATGCACACAAAATACATATAAAATGCACACAGAAACTGTCCATACCACACAGAAACCACATGTAAAGGTGATGAACTGGTCCACACCAAGCGATCCATTCCCCTTCCACCTGGGAACCTCCTTCTACGAGTGGGAATCCTATCTTTGGCATGCTTTTCTCTAAAAATAAAAGCCCACTTGCATGCTGAAAGTCTAATCAACTATTTTTTTCCCCATGTCCATATCTGAATGCTAATAATAAAGAACAACACTATTAGAAATTAACTATAAGTTTATGTTTACCTTTTTACCAGGTAGTTCAAGGAGTTTTAGTTCAGTGAAATTAAGTTCTGGCATATTTTGACCAATTTATGTAAGTCCTTATTAAAAATAGCAAAATGCAGGCTGCAAAACCCAGGGGAATTGGCACAATCAAATTTCCATGTGATTTATCAGCTTCACTGTCACAGTAACTAACTCAGTGCATTTTTTTGCTTGCTTCTCTCTGTAAGCTGTCAGGAGAAGTCACTCTATCAAACAGAAATGTAACACTATTTTTATTGCATATCTCTTTTGCCCTGGGTTACATCAGTAAGTCATCTCCCTCTGTCAACATGACAAGACTCTTTTTGGTGTTGACCTTAAAAGGACACAGCTGTGACAACTTTGGGTTTTTTTTCTTTTAATAGTTCTCAGCTTGGTAGTCAGGGGTCTTCATCTGGCACTGTTTTACCCCGTGGGTAGACTGAGCACAAAGCTTTGGTCATTCAGCCCGACAGTATCTTCCAGCCTTTATTGCAAGAGGCACACAAGAAGTCAGAGGTGGATTTTATTCTGGCAAAAACCATGATTAATTACGAGAGGTCTTCTAGATTTGGTCTTATTTTCTTAATGTTCTGTAATTAATGAATATGAACATACATCCGTATTTCCACAGCCTTTGCTCAAGATATTAAGAGATCCAGGCTGGACTCAATCCTCCCCGGCATTTTCACTCATGTTACATAAACAATTTTGTCTGACCTTCTGCAGGTCCCAGAATTTGAAGATCAGGATCAAAAATCCGCTCAGAATTTCAGAATGAGGAAGGAAGGCGATATTATCGACTTAATATAATACCCCAACTAGGGGATATTTGGAAAATACAAAAACATTTACGTAATCTGAAAAAAAGCACTTAGCGTTTCTTCTGCACACCATCCAATACACGCAACACAATACTGATTTAATGAAATAATACAGTTTTCTGCCAAATCCTCAAAAAGCAAAGAGGAACAGGTACACAGCATATTTCAAATTCATTGCCCTATTTGCACTCATGGTTATTTACACAGATATAGACTTTAATCACAGCAACTTATACATCACCAGTTTTAATGATGGCAGGCCAAAACTTCAACATACACATACAATGAGGTTAAAAGAAATTATTTTAACTTAAATGGCAGGCCAAAACTTCAACATACACATACAATGAGGTTAAAAGAAATTATTTATGTTTTTGCTGTATTTCTGAAAAGTGACAATGCGGGAAATAATTATTAAAACATGTCAGCTGTAACTAAATCTAGTTTTTTTATCAAAGGAAGGAGTCTTCCTTTGGATAGTAACTTGTATACATCGTATCTATATGCACTTAATTAAGCAGTTACACAGCTCAACATAATCTTTTGTGGTTACACATGTTTTTATGTTGATACGTATTACAGATTTCATTCCATATTTTGTATTTACTAGATAGTAAGTTTTTTTATGGTTTATGAAAGCTGAAATTAAATTAAAAATCATTAAAAAGGTCTTTCAAGTATTGCTCGTCAGTTCAATGATGCCCGAGGTATACAAGAAAGAAAAAAAAAGACATTTACAAAACCTGTTTTGCATTTAAAACTAATTTAAGCAAAGAATTACACATGTGATTTGTTCACTGTACAATTGTTCATCCAATTGTTTTGGTTTATCACATTCTAGAAGTAACAGATTTCATCATCTCATGCTCTATTTTCATCCATAGAATGGAAAAGGAAAATAACCTTTCTTTTGCCCCCCCCCCTTTTTTTTCCCAGTCCCTGGTAACCTTAGTTTTGAAAATGAGAGTCACTGAGCAGAATGTAAAATGGAGAAAATAGTGTCACTGCACCAGCAGAGGAAGCCTCTGGCAAAAGCCAGTTTAATCACTTCCACAAACTGGTTCCAGGTGTTTAGCTAGCCATTTCCACCAGGACTGTGGTGTGACTTGACTTAAAACTTTGGCAGCGAATAGGTAAATAAACATAATCAAACAGTACATCAAGCTGTGTAGACTTAGACTTTAACACAGATCAAAATCTGAAAGTCTTATTTTTAAATGGTAAATATTTAAGTATTTTTTTTTAAATATGGGTTTTTCTATTTTTAAAAAGGATTTTTTTTCTTAAGCATTAATTATTATGTACCTTTGTTATTCATATTAGATTAGTTAGGAGTCCAGTGACTGTTTTAATATATACTGCAGTAGTTTCATATAACATCTTTAGGGATAGAAAATATGCTTTAATATGCTATACATTAAAAATCAAACCACATACATGATGCTACCAGTTTCGCTATGCTCCTGCAAGTATCTGCAACATCAGACTATTATGCATGATGATCACAGAAGAGACAAACCTAACTGGCAGAAGTCTCAATGGGCTTAAACCAGAACAAAAAAGTGTACTTAATTTATGAGCTTAAAGTCTGTCTGCAGTTTGGCACATACAGCACATCACACCATGTAATTTTATAAAAATCAAATAACTTTGCAAATCGCTTCAAATATTTCCTTTCTCATTGGTTTTAATCATGTTTGAAAGAAGAGGAAAAAAAATTACAGGGTGAAATGAAGGCAAAATGTGATGATCTAGGACCGTAATTCTCCTGAACGAACATTCCTAAATTTTTGATCATGGACCACTGTCAAACTTCAAACGTAACAGGGAACCACTATGCAGCCTTCACATCAAACTTTTAATTAAAACCCCTAAATGGATGATATGATACTGCAGATCAGTATCACACCATGATTATATGTGTCTGCAGACCACAATTTGGAAACAAATATATTAAAGGATTAATTTTCCAAAGGGAATGCTAGTCTCTGGGCTTCTTGGAATACTCATTCTATATATTGTGATACTACACAGTATCTTAGCATGCAAATATCTTAAGACTTCCATTCTGTGAGTTTTTAACAGTACAAGCGAAAAATGCCAGTTCAAGGCAGGATTTTTTCATGAAGTGTCATGAGACAATTCCAAGATGATTGTATGAAAAAAAAATATTCTTTTATCCTGACATCTCCCTTTCAATCTAGATTGTTGGGTTTGGTTTTTTTCTGAGCAAACTGACCAGACTCACATCCTCTTTACAATAAAGTACCCATAAAGCGAGGTCAACAAAGTGCTTCCCAAAGGTGTCCTAGAAAGGACCAGCCTATGAACAGGAAAAGCTCTACTTGCTTCAGGCCAGGCTTATCACTGCAGAATGTGGAATAGAATTTGGAGGTTTATATATACACACACACGTTATTTTTAATATATATATTTACAATATAAACCAAAATTATGTTTCACATATATGTGCACCTATACATGAAGGCGTTCAGAAGGAAAGGCAAAGGGAAAAAAAAAAAAAAAAAAAGGCTGTATTCATTCTAAGAGCTTTATCTAAGTTTGTTTAGGAAGAAAAAGAGAGGGAGAGGATTCCTGACGCTGGAGCGGGACAGCCGTGACTGCCGGTTTCTGCCCCGCACTGGAGGGACGGAGCGGGGGGCAGAGCCGTTAATCACCGCGGGCTGGGAACCGGGCAGAGAGAGGGAGCAACTGCTTTCCGCAACACTTCCTGCGATAAGGCAGCCAGCGCTGGCACGGGGACACGGACACACAGACACACACACCGACACACAGACACACACACGAGGCAGCTACGCGGCGTAAAGCCTCATGCGACAGCAAACGTGACCCGCAGCCCCGACACACAGACAGACAGACAGACAGACACACTGAGTCCTTTCAGCTCCGGCCAAACGTGCTGCCGGGGTGTGCCGAGGCCCGGGCGGGAAGGGGAACCCCCGGCTCCCCCCCTCCGCAGCCCGGCGGCGGGCAGGGCCGGCGGGAGCGCGCCCGGGGCCGCGCTGTGCCCGCGCCCGGCGCCTCTCGCTGATGCTCATGCACGACACGGACCCAGAGCTTAAAAGGCTCAAAGGAAGCCGCCCTGGTACAGCGGCACAGCTGGGCTTGTGCTTCTCTCTCTCTTTTTCTTTCTTAAGGGCGATCCCAGCAAAACTTCCTTCGCTCAAAGTCAACGCGGTATAAGCCACTACGAAGTCTTGAAAGACTTGCAAAGAAGTGTAAATAAGGTAGGGGAGACAGAAGCACAGGCATTAACGCCAACACGTCCCCATATCATCCGATAACTTCCCCTTACATGCACAGTACAATAAGAGTTTGCTGATCACAGCTTTTCCACTGTACCAGAGCCAAGTGCAGGCAATTACTTACACTTATGTAGGCTTTTATAAGAGATAACAGTTATCTCTATTGAAAAGGCACAAGCTGGGGATTTTTTCCCTCTTCTTTTTTCTTTTATTTGTCTTTCATTACTAAACTGGTTAAGAAACAAAAAAGGGTTTCTGTGCAGGGCACTGATTCACCCAACCCTCTGCAGAGCCCCACAAGGAGGAGAGCAGGCAGCCTCCCCGCACCGCCGCAGAGGGGTTCATCCAGGCCTGGAAAGGCACCGGCGCGAGCCACCTTCTAAAAATCAGAGGTGGGCACCGTACGCCGGTCACACTCGGGCGGCCCGGAGGTGCCGGGGCTGGGCAGGAGCGGCCGGGAGCGGGAGCGGGAGCGGGGGCGCTCGGCGCCGCGGCCCGACGGGGCGGCCGGGGCAGAGCCGCGCCGTGCGGCCTCGCAGCTGCGCCGAGGCAGCGCACCAGCCCTGGGGCAACGGCATGTCCCGTCATGAGGCGCTCCAGCCAGATCCAAACCACTTGGATCCAGGTAAAACAAGCCATCTTGGGCCCTGTTGCCTCCACTAGCCACCTCCTCGTAGCCAAGATAAAGGCAGGAGCAATCTACGTATTTTTAATGCAAATGAGATGCAGCCCTCAGGCGCGTAGCAAATTGCCAATGCATTGGGGATGCCCCTGCTCTTTTAGCTTTGTTTCCACATGTGCTGGAAGTTGATGAGTGCTGGTTGTGTTTTTCTTCCCACCACCGAAGGACACAGCACAGATACAGGAATAGGAAAAGCGATGTTTCAGTAGCGCTTATAGACCAGATGGCCGCTGCCAGCACCTTCAGTTACCTCCAGTACATCTACCCGTGCCAGTGCACTGGTATTTCTTCTAAAATTGATGTTGGATAATTGCAACTCAGAGCCAGCATCTCTGAGCAAAAGGAGTATCTACTGCATTTATGGAGTCACCACCTCTGCATTCGCTTTTTAACCAAAACTATCTGACCCTTACACATTTGAGGGAAAGGATTTCTGCATAGAAGGTCTATCTGTGTTTATAACCCAGGGACAGAAGCGTTGCATGACAGCAAATGAAAGAGGGCTTCCATTGCCTTAGTATGAACTCACACGTGTGTTTAAAGCAGATATTAAAAACATGATTCACCATAATGAAGACATCCCAAACAACTATTTAAAGTAATTCAAAATACAACATTTGGGGGTGGGGAGGTGACCATACAGTGCACCTACCCCTCCCCACCCCCCAAAAAAACACAAACTCCAATAATTATTAGTAGTAGCAATCATAAAGGTACATATTTATGCTTTATCCAAAAGTACAGCAGCGTTCTTAACAAGATTAGGTCTCGCTTTCAGTTTCACTCATCACTGAACTAGTCAGCTTTGAGGACTGCATTAAGGAGGTGTGGAGTGTTACTCAAGAGTTACAGAAAGTACATCAGCATGTTAAAGAAAGACGGAAATAAACAGTATCTTAATCTATATAGGGAAATGATGGCTAAAACAGAAGATACCAGTCTAACGCACTGCTCAACAAATCTTCTCCTCTCCAAATGCACGACATACATAGTAACAGGAGCTCTGGATACTTACTAAACTTATGCAGAGGAATAAATGGGTATCTGTTGCGTGACTTACAAAGCCAGAGGAAAAAGAACAAGCAAATTTTTCATGGAAGCCTCAGATCATATAGGCTGCGTTTGCCTCATTCACATCCTCCTCCTTTCACTGCACTTCAATGGGAAGAAGACAGCCTTAGCAATATTCATCTTAGAAATCCACAACATTGCAGAGACCACACTGCAGCAACAGATGAATCTGCTTCACATGCATTGACGTACCTCCTCAACGTCTGAAAGAAATTCCAGCTCCAGTCAACCCACAAGAGACATGTTGCCTGACTGTACCTTGATGGTATTGTTTATGAAGAAGACGATTTACACACTCGTAATGATTTAAGCAGCTACTTTGCATACATTACAGAGAGAACCTGAAACATGTGACCTGCTTCACAGGGCAGGATTATACCTCTGTTCTTGTTGTGTCATGTGCAACCACACTATTTAGTAGTTAAAGCCCAAGCGAGCACTCTGGTATTCCACTGCCCTTGCCATGCATGCAGCGCGAGAGTTTCGGCATGCCTCTGAAACCAAAGCTTAGCCTCCCGACTTCTAAAGATAGACAGTTAAATAAATGATATAATTGTCAAAGGGGCTCAGTCAAACCTAGCACATGGCTCTGCCCACTCAGGATTATGACGTTTGCTGGCAGACTTTTTAGGACAGGAAATCTTTCACGGTGTTAATAAATTTGTAACAATGATCATATTCTTAAGGGCCACTCCAATACAAACTTTCATTAGCACTTACACTGCCTCTTGCAAAGCACTGAGAATGTCTGCGTGATCACCATCACTTAGGAATAAACAGCAAGAACTTTAAATCCTTTTTTCTGACTTTTAAAAAAAAAAGTCAAAAGCTTTTCAGAAAAATGGAAACTAACATCTGAAGAATGGCTGGGCTCATAGCCTGTCAGTGTTCCTTCATAATTTTGAGTTGTTTTTATTGATCCGTACACTTCTTATGCACAACTTCATTACTGGTTTGATAATTACAAGATAATTAAATACAAGACAGAGCATGTATCATGCTGGGGAATCATTTAGTGAGTGAACTGTTGTGCTGAAAAGTGGAATTCTTTCTGTCACTCACGGCGCGGTGATACATCAGTAACAAACACAACAGGAGCTATTTTGGGGATGATCCAATGGCCTACCGGAGCCACGGAGGGCAGCAGCAAAACATAAGGTTCGGAATTAAATGGAGGCCCCGCCACACGGGCCTTCATACTTCGCGAACACACAAAACAAGAGCACGTTCACATGCAGGTTTACCTCAACTTCAGAGCAAGTACAGCACTTGCCATACAATATGTAAGAAAAAAGTCAATGTCCGAAAAATTTCCATTTAAGAAAAGAGAGGGAAACTGGCGGGTGGAGGGGGAGGTATCTTAGCAGCACCAGGAGTGAAGGCACCAAAGCTCTGTTCACAGCTTTGCCAGTGGCTCACTCTAACACTGCAGTTATTCAGATTCCCTGTGCCTTGGCTCACCCGTCAGTACAATGGGTATAATACTTCATCCTGTCCTTAAGAGGCAATTACTCCTTGCAAAATACTCTGGGAACCTTGATTAAAATGCACTGCAGCTTTGTGATAAGTATTCCCTCTGAAAGAGCGCGCGAGCTGGGTTTTGACAGTAGGAAGTACTACCTGACGGCTGGAAAAGAAAAATAATCATTCTGAATGAGAAGTATGTGCTTGACCTATGCACACCTGTAGGTGGATCCCTCCTGGAATACTTTCTTTTTTCTTTTTTCAGTTACTATGTGTATATTGCAAAAAGAGAGGAGCAGTGAGAATGGATAATTAAAAAGCTTTTGAAAAGCCCTGGTATTTTCACCAGAGGATCACAGTGGGCCATCTTCAAGAACTCTGATGCAGAACTATATGCAATTAAAAAAAAATAATTATTTGTAATGCTCCTCAAACCCTGTTTTCATTAAGGAGGGGAGAAAAAAAAAAGACAGATCACTTTAAATATGAATGCTTTATGAATAAAGAAATCTTTTTTAAATTGATGAGCATTCATTTTCCCATACAGTCGCACAAAGTCTGAGTAGTTCACGTAAAACATAATTATCAACGTTTTAAACCACATTTTCCCCTCAAAAATAAATAAATAAATAAGCACGCCAAAATCTTTTTTGTTCATTAAGAGCCAGATCCAGCAGAAAACATCTGCAGACTTCTAGACCAAGCAAGCCCTGGAAGGCCATGGGTACTGGCTGCACCTCGTGCCAACCCCAAAAATTTGGCTGGTTCAGAAAGATTTAAACAAAACAAAAAAAGCCCTGCAGCTTTACATGTCTGGGAATTGTGGAACTGCGTTAGGTTTATGAATAAAGAATAGGGGTGAGAAAAAAAAATCCTCCTTTTAGAAAGGAGATCCCTGTCTCTCCTGTCCTCCGCCATTCCAGGTGCTAGACAGGGGCTCCCCTCCCTCTCCAGGGACACCACGGAGCCAGGTCAGCAGCTGCAGCCCAAAACGCGGGGTCCCCCGCACCCCCTGCTGCAGAGGGTGTGGGGGGCCCCAAATCCGGCACTCGCCCCCCCTTTGCACACCCAACGGGCACCCGAGCGTCCAGCTCCCAGCCACGCTCCTGGACGCCCGCTGGCTGCCACCGGCAAACCCCAAGGAGCGTCCCTGGGGTGGGAGCCAGCCCGCGTTGTCCAAAGGGCAGTGCAGGGCCACCGCGGAGGGGCAGGCTCCGCTCGGGGCGAAGAGCCAAGGTGGCCCGGCTACGCGCTGGGCTCCCCTGAGCCTCCCTAGCCCCACGGAAGGATCGGGCCCTACAAGCAGCCCTGGCTTCCTACCACGGGCTTGAACAGGCTCCAAGGCGCAGCGCCGGGAAAGAGCCTCGGCTACTGCGGGCACCCAGCAGCTCGTATTTAGATTTTGGGCTACCCTGAATGGGTGTATGCAAACACAACGGGGGAACTGGCAGCGTCGGCGTGGCTGCCTGCTGAAATAAAGGAAAAGTTTAGGAAGTAAGTTTAGGACGAGGGCCTTGTTACTGCAGCCGATGAAATTTAAAGAACCTGCTGCCTTCGTAGTTGCCACATTTTTAGACTTTTGATAGAAATAATGGCTTTTTCCAACTAGCCTTTCTCTACATCCCCCGCTGGAAAAGCCAAGAAACCTCCCGTGGATTTAAATCGTATCTTGTCTTCTGCCCCACTCAGAGGACCAGCCTATATTTCACATCGGCACCCAGCTCATCTGGTGCGACTAGCCCTGCGCAGGGAAAAGGACCGGGCGGGTATTAAAAGACCGAGTAACAGTACACCCATGTGTTCTGCATAAAGGCAATCCCAAAATTTTGGTTTCGCAGCCTTCATTTTATAGACACCTCCTCGAGAGGAACAGCAGCTGCAGTATGCTGCCTTGGTTAGCGAGATGTGATACACGCAGAGATATGTACTTAGGAGAGCACAGAGGCACTCTGTGCGGTGACCATATAACTGCAGCCACTTTGCAGGTCTGCGTTTACAATACTATTTATATAGTGCTGAAAGTGGACTACATGAATATACAGTGTGCATGATTCACTGTCATTAGTCCTGCCTTCAATAATGTGGACCCTAAGATAAATAATATCGCTAGAGCCTCTCCCATACAATACACAGACTTGTTAGTTTAGTGATATACACAAAATTTCCAACTGCAATTAGAGATTTTTTTAAATTATAAAAAGTTCTTGAAGTGAAACCTTTATTTATGAGTTGAAATGAGCCAGCTGCATAAAAAAAAGCGCAAACTGAGAAGCCAAGAGACTTGTATTTAAAATGCAGAATAAGTTGGATATCTTAAATAAATAACATTAATCTGGACACGCACAAAATAAGTCATGTATTTTAACAATGCTAGATACAAATAATCATCCTATTTATCATTACAGCTTTGTATACCTGTTGGATTACTGCTTTCAAAGCCTTAAGAAATGTACCAGTGTCTTTGAATTAAAATGCACTTTCTTTATGTTAAATCTGTGAAGGTGCTCTTGTGGGAAACACTGCATTCCACATTAATTTTTTATTAAAAAAAAGCTTACGCAGCCTCAGAAAAAACAATCAAGTGGCAAAAATCCCAACTTTGTCCATTCATCCTTTGATTCTGCCTTTGCCATAATAAAATTCTATGAAAATTGTTGTCAGAAATAAAGTTAATCTTCGCAAGGACTTTTTCATCTTTCTTTAAAACCAGGAAGTAACTATCCTGCAATTTTATCAACCCTGACGCACAGCACACTATAAAGATGAGATCCTTGTCATTTTTTGCCCACGTCTAACATTTAAGGAGGAAAAAAAAAATTAAAAATAAAATAAATACATTCCCTTGAAACTCTAAATTCTGGCTAAGAAACATCTCAGTGAGACACCATCTCAGTAAGACCAAGAGAACGTCTCACAAATCGAAACAGCAGCAAGTAGTAACATCTGCAAACTCAGAATTAAGGAGCCAACGTTTTCTATACAATTTTAAAAAGTGTTTTAAAATGCCTCTGCCCATTCTATAGTCTGGGCACTGAAAGCCATAAATAACTGGATCAGTAAGTAAATTCACCATCTACTAGAAGAATGGTTCCTGAGATAACTCAAGAAAGAAAAAGCTGAAGAGGTGCTGCTAGTAGTTAATGGGATAACCCAACTCTGAAGTCAGAAAGAGTAAAATATCTCCCTTTCATTAAGGGGGGGGAGCTTTAAAAGGTACACAATTAGTTAGCTTTGCAGTGATTAATTCAACAACTGGAAAGCCAAAAACAACTTTAGGCACTTAACCATGAAACTGTCAGTTCTCTTTGCTTGAAGATAAAGCATCCAAAAAGTAAACATTAACTTCTGTGTTTTTCCTACGTGCGTATTCCATCATGAGAAGATGATAACCAAAGAATTACCAGCGAAGCTCGGCAGAGGCTTTTTACACCTTATTCACCCTAACACAGAGGTGAGATATGCCCAGATTCCATTCCTTTTCCTCACTGCCAGCTCTAAGAAGACAGTTCATACTGTTCCCTAAAACTTGACAGAAGGGACTGAAAATCTGATTGCAAATCTCTTCCCCAGGAAGCAAAGGGCTCATCACAGGAAGGGAGCTTTGAGGATGAGGGGACCCCTACCCTAACCCCATCCTCTCCATATCAAGGCAAAAGCAGGCAGCAGCTCTTGCTCAGACCAAGTCTCCCAAGGAAGCAAATAGAAGCTCTGCCCAAGTAAGGAATGCAAAAGCGTGTACTTTATCATCTCTTTTAAATAAACTCCAAAATTGAATAACTATCGAACAAACTGAAAAAGGGCAGGAAGCTGAAGAACAGATTAAAAGAACAAATTAACGTATCTCTCTGACCTGCAAATATTTAATTCAAGCACATTCTTCTTTCAAACAAGATGCCTATGAGCGTTTTGATGGCTGCTCATAATCAAATGTGTCACTCGCAAAATTATAGCGTTTGGGGAGGGTACCAGGCAACAGAAAATGGCTTTTGCTCGAAGTATGTCACAAGCACATCTTTTAGTCACCTCAGAATTGCACACGACTTTGCTTCATTCCTGCGTACTGGCTGCGTGCGGCTTGCTTCACAGAAACACAACTGCAGTAATCTGCTTGACAGTAAACAGCAATCAGTGAATACTATTTACTGAGCAGATACGTGCCCCTGCTATTCCCTCAGCTTACCTATCCCCCATCTCTCCCTTCCACTCGCAACCCCCTCGCTCAGGGAAATTTTAGGGGGGGGAATAAATAAATACAGGTAGTGAAATAGTAAAGTCCCGTAGCTGGCAAGGTTTTCCTCTCTGAATGGACAAATTCTTAACTCCATGCAGCTCCAGACACTGAAGGATTAGATCCCAACCAGGGAAAACACAGGAAAATGGTAATAAATATCGCATGGTAATCCACGGGAACTTTGGTCCCAATGTGATTTTTCTATAGTATCCTACAATAAATGGCATTACAACGTCCATAACCTCAGCTCATGTATCAGAGCGCTCTCTCCGCTCTCCTTCTTGCCCTTCCTTCTTTCATGTAGCGCATTTTCTAAGAAAACGTACTTTTTCTGCAAAAGTAAAGTCAGTGCAGTCCCATTCCTGACTGAAAGCAGCACAGGAGCTCGGTGAAAACTACCACGGACCACATCGTGCTGCACGGAGCTACAGCTGAGGAGTGCGAGGTTTATGGCAGCATTACGCTGGTAAGGTCTCCTCTGAAATTCCTTCTGACAAGACAAAGGAAGTCACAGTTTGCTGGAGAGAAAAAAATAAATAAATTGTATTCATATGCAGCAAGAGCACTTCATGTCATAGTGGATTTTACGATATCCTAGCTCTCTTTCTATTCAGGCATGTGTCTTTTGGGCAATAAATTCTGAAAACCCAGGAAGGTAAAGCTTGCTTAACCATGAGTCTCCTTTCACCCAGTAAAATAAATTCCACAGCTGTTTTTTCTCTCTCTTGTGACTATTTTTTAAGCTCCTTCCCATTGACAACTAGCCACTGTCACACTCCACTATTGAAACAAAAATCTTTAAAAATGCCAGCATTTCAGATTCTTAATTTTGTCCCATTCAGGTAAAATGTTTTGCACCAGAAAGTTCAGCAGAGCTGCCAGGTCATCTTTGTTAGTAAAGATTTTCATATGCACAAATAAAATGACTGAAGAAATGACTGAAGAAAAAAAAAGCTAGACAAACCCATTTTAAATGTTCCTTAGATAATGCAGGACCACAGCAAATCTCTAAGGAAAGTTAAGCTGAGACTGCCATGAACACCAAATAAATTTGCACCACTGGGATATTTAAGGTCCAATAAATCTTACTTTCCAATGGCTTTAAAACTCCAGAAAACAGTTTTTCAGCTCTAGACTCCGTATGTTGTAACAAAATTGTCTACCTAAAAGCTATTGACTCAGACCTGCCATCTGTGAGAAATATTTTCAGAACATACTCATGTTTGCTGAACTACCAAATTATGAAAACCTTCATTAAGAAGAAAACAAACCACAAACACACATATATACATACATAAAAACCAACCGAACAACTTGCTCTCTTTTTCTGTTTGCATGATAATGCTCAAGAAAGTTGGTTAAAAATGCCCCTATTTCCATTTCAAATTCTTATTAATTTATTTGAACTACCTCATATTGCCGTCAACAACATGAAACCAGCAACTAATTGCAAAAAAGTAAAACGCAAAGCAATAAAATCCATCACAGTTCAGACATGATAGGCTGAGCAAAGGCAGAAGAGCCAAGGGTTAACATCAACCTCAGCAACCACACCATTGTGTGATTTATCTGACATTGTTAAAAATACTAACAATTGCTGGGAAAAAAAATCAGATGGTATAGAAGAGCATTTTATTTACTATGCTGCAACTTTTTGCAGTTTGGTTCTATCACAAGCACATTCTGTGGATGATGAAAGTCACTGCTTCCCTTGGCCTGTCAAAAATATCCTGATGCCCATGGCATGGCATACAGCTTTATGAGGGCATCACAGCCCGCTTACACGGATATACGTGTAATACTGGAGTTTCAGTCACTCCACTGCTATTTCTACGAGCCTTTCAGGGAGTCGGTGGTGAGGACCAAGAAGAAAGCGTGGCCGTGGAGCCAGTGAGCAGCAGCAGGGCTCAGAAGCAGGTGCACTACCGAAACCTGCTTTTTATTTTCATTCCCCTTTGGGAAGCGAACAGATTTCAAACCAAAAGAATCGCTTTTAAAGGTGACAGACCAAACCGTGGTCCGACTGAAGGGCAGCTTCACGCAGTGAAATACCGCTTGACCATCCTGAGCGGGGCAGCAAAAATGCAAGATGGAGCCTTACAAACTGTTGTTACTGTGTCCTCAGCCCAGGGAAACTGCTTTACTGTAGCAAACTGTAAGGAAGTGTAACATGGATCCCCAAAACCACAGTTCCCTCTCAGTAAGCTGCAACGTAATTCGGAATTTTCCCGATGAGGATCAGATCTTACTCTAGATGAAGTTAGCAGAAGTTTTGTCCCTTGCAAGTACAGGGGGAGACCAGGGCCATCATCAGAGGGGTTTAATCAGTCTTCAGTTGTATCTACGTTTCCCCCAGCTTGCCAGGCAAAGCAGGTTAGATTCACTTCCATATAAACCATTCACCTAAAAATCAAGCTAGCCCAAACATAAAAAAAAAAAAAATCAAGTTATGCTAAACTTTGTTTTCTCGCTAGCAAACTTCATGTCGTAAACAACTGAAGGGCAGTGATGCAAAATGGATTCTTGCCTAGATTTGTAAACTTTTCCAGGAGTTGCAATATCCTGCATTTGATGACATCATGAAACTAACCACAAGTAAAAGTTGGTTTTCAATTTGTTCTACTTTTCCCTCATTAGTGTCTGTGTCAGAAATAGAATAAGAACCCTCATTAAGTCACATTAAATTCTTTAAACTCATTAAGGGCTCAGAGAAAGAACAATACAAACACTGGTGTTTTTGTAAAAAAATTATGCAACACAGATGGACTTCCATTTCCATGTATTTTTAGAATGTATGTATGTGCATAGAGCAGCCAAAGAGAGACCCGACAGGCGTGAGGGAGAAACGGAGAGGCCGAGCAAGAGAGACAACAAGGCAGAGCATACCTTACATATGACAGAATGATACCTAGATAAAAGTGGATTATGCATGATCACTTCTGACCTGATATAGACAAAGCACTTAATGCTTTGTATCCTGAACGGTGGCAGAGCTGGAGTCAGAGCCATACCCCACATTTCTTTTCAATTAACGATCCCTCAGGACTTCTTCCAGGGAGAAGACAACCTTGAGGGTCACGCAGCCCGCAGCAATCAAGTGGCAATCTAACTTCTTGTTCATGGACTGCTTGGATTGCTGCTGCTGTAGCCTAGCATACTATCTGGCTGTAGCTGAAGATACACCTACTATTCAGGCTTATGGACTTACACATAAGATACAGGTGTGTGCAGAATTTCAATGGTCTTGGAGAGTACCTCTGGGTGTGCAAAGGGTGGGTATTTGTTGGAAGATTTATTGTAGCTGAATGACTCAGATATTTGTTGTTGATAACTTCCGATCTTACCCCCCCATAAGACTGGAAATATGAGCTCAGTGCCACAAAATTGTTTACATTCCTACAGTATGCTCAAACAACTATCACAGAATTAATTTAATCCTTTTTTTTTTTTTTGGTGATAGATGTAACACGCAAATAGGAGTTTCGTTCTCAAGAGAACTCCAGATCTGAAGAACGTGGAAGGAGACTAATGGCATAAATTTCAGATGTCTGTAGCAGGCCACAGAAAGAAAACAGTATATACAGTAGATGGGCGACCTGAGCTACTGTTTCTTTCCTTCCTACCACTGTGACAGCCAAAATGAGATGTGGGATTTTTACTGACAGCCCCCTGACCTGAGCATCCAGAGCCGGGTGCCAGGGCGGCGCGGGCAGGCAGCCTCTGCTCGGGAGCTCTCCTCTCCCATTTCTCTAGCAGAGTCAGATACTGTTTACCTGCAAGGCACATGGTAAGGCTAATCTATTTTCACAAGCTTTTGCCTCAGGTATTTGGGGCAAGGTTTACTTTATTAATTGTGTGTGTGCGTGCATGTCCATATCTATGCGTGCAGGAGGAGAAAGCTCGGCAACGACCGGCATGTATTGCATTTTTGGTTTATACTCTGTAACTGCAGCTGGAGAACATCTGATGAGTGTATTTAATATACCTAAAATGAGAATGCTAAATAGAAAAGCAAACTATGCTCAGATTAGGAAGCTGAAATTGGAGGTACCTTTCTTTCATTAACTGAATTCATGAAGCAACGTTTCATCTGCATAGTAAGTTTTGGATGATGTTCCACATAACTCGCAGCATTGGCTTGAAGAGCGGCATGTTAGAAAGTTAAAAAGAATCATACTTTGGAAACACTGAAAACCTTCTACCCCCAAAGAAAACTGTTTTATCCTAACTCATTTAACTTCCATTAAACATTAAACCACATCTGCACATAGGAATTTTAGGCGATACTTAACTTCAGTATCTACTTCAAACTTTTTTTAGATCAGTTGAGAATTTCTTTTTTTAAATAATCCCAGTAAAGTCACTGGGATATCCAAAAGCAGTCTGCAAGGTATCTGTCTAGGCAGAGTACGCTTTTTTTTTTAATTAACTACCAGCAAAAATTCCCCCCTGCTTTTTTTGTGCACCACCAGGCTGTATGTTTAATTTTTTAAGTTTCAGTATGTATTTTAGACTTGCAGACTTTGCAAAGTAGGTCAGGAATACCCAAAGGATACACATTTGAAGGCTACAGATAGCAGAACACACCATTTACGCTTTGTATATACACATTCATACACATTCTGTATAATATAGATAGAGTCAATGATTTAAACACATTACATCTATACTGTGTTTCAAGAACATTCAGATATTTACACTGTTAGATCACCACTCATTTTAGACCTACACTAGTGCCAGCTGCCAAAAAAAAAGTACGCAAATCAAAATATGTTACCTTTGTTCAAACAATACTGCTGTTCATTATCTAATAGAAACTGTCATGGTTAATCTTCCAGGAACCCAGAACTGGTACATTCTTGGACCAGAGGTGGCTTGAAATGGTTTGAGGCAAAACTGAAGCATATTGTTTAAGTAAATCTTGCTGAGAAACACAAGCGCATTGATGATTTTTAACATCATCTTTTACGGACTTTTTTTTTTTCAAATATATTAGTAAACTAAAAATGCTGGCATATTTTCAAAATGCAGAAAGATGAACACGAGTGCTTCTTCTCTAACATTTTTACAATATCAAATTATATATTCCCTCCTGCATTGTCAGCCTCACTAAATGTAATGGGGGATCTGAAAAGGATGCTTGAGAACAGATACCACGATAAAGTAAAATGTACCTATAAACATTACATGTTGACTTTGAGAATACCCCAAAACTGAATTTTTCCTTGGGAGTTCTCAGTGTTATCCAAGTATCCCAAGGGCTGTTGCGGGCACTAAGCTACAGGCTGCGAGGTTCATTTTCCATTAGAGATGAAAAAATCGCCAAAAGTAGCATTAAAAAATATGTCTACAGCATGACATAGAGAAATATAGAGAAATGGCAGAAATGCCTTAAATTCTTCAGAGTTGGAACTTTTTAAATTCATATTTTAATTTGAGAAAACGCTGAATAAAAATAAGTACACTTCACTTATTGAGGAAAATCTGTTTTACAGCATTACGACTCCAGGACTTCTTCAGATTCTTAAGACTACAAAGGAAGTATTTTACAATTTCATCTTTAACAACACAGATTATACAATATTCATCAAGCAGACACAATCTTACTTACAGACAGACACAGACACACACAACTCTGCAGAGGCCAATCCTGCAGCCTTTACTGAATTTAAAAGTCCCCCTGACGTCAATGAGTATTTTTCAAGAATGAGAATTGCAGGATCAGGCCCAAAAAGTGCTTATGAAGATGAGATGTTACTTCAACAGATTGAATGTTAGATTAAATATAAAGATTGAGGCAAGACAAGTCTGGGGTTTAAACCCTAGGGAGGATTGACATTTAAAGTGTTGCCACTGAATTATAGCTCTCCACATTGGGTGGGGTAACCTCCTACTGGGTGGAGTGTCTCCCCTAAAGGAAGGGAAAACTGGCACAAGCCAACTTGGTCTTTGAACGATTTCCCTACTTGCCAACTTATGAAGTCGTCCTGACGTCAACTTCGTCAAGAAAGTCTATTGCCCAACTCCGTCTTTTACGGTAGAAAGTTTGCTTGTGTTCAAAACCCCAGCAGACGTAGAATAGAAATTAAGGAAATAAGCCAGAAAACTCTAAACAAAATAAAGAAATTAGGAAAGCAAAGAAAAGACAGTAGACTGGATTTTCTTAAGCATAGTTAATTTTTAAAAAATCCTTTTTGGGGGTTTTCTTGTTTCTAATACCAGCTTAATACAAATAGATACAGATCGCTAGAGACTATTACTAAACATATTTTAAAATCTGGTTTACCTCTAAAATATGGGGTGGAGAGCTCACAGAAAGTGGCCGCTCTGCGAGATAGAATCTCTCCTGTCTTCTGCAGTGGGCAGTGAGTATCTTCCCAATCAGCGTCACTAACAGGTGTAAAACGCTCTCATACTAGGAAAATAACATTCACTGAACTGCCACCAAAGGTACGTTTAACATATTATTCCTCTCTGAATCAAAATAAATTGTTTCTCCAAAAGAAGGCTTCGGGTGCTGGGCGAGAGAGAAGGGGTGGGGGGTCAAACCAAAAAGAGAAAGGAGGATAAAGCATCTCAAAATGCCCATGGGGAAAAAAAAATAAAAATCAGAAAACAGTTTAAGTTACCGTAACCTGAAATGCACCAGCCATCACAAAGAGCAATTGGAGAAATCCAGCAGAGCTCAGCAGGAAAGATTTTTAATAACAGATTGAAAAACAAGAATAAAAATAACTGCATCAACAGGGCCTTTCTTCCTCAGGCCACAAGCCCGTTTTTACTTGAATTTTAAAAAAATGGCAGTTTGGCCACTAAAACCAATCCAGAACATTATTAAAAGTTAAAAGCTACCAATTACTTCTGTCTGTTCTTTTAAAGCAAAGTTTGGCATTACGTCAGTTGATTTAAAGAAAACAAGAAAGAGAGAGAGAAAGAAGGAGAGAAAGTTTCCTGCTTGTATAAATTAAACCACCAGGGAAGGTGTCTAGCCACTTGTAAAGCATTTATTACAGGTTTTTAAAGGGCTAGTAACATTTTAAAAATTAAATATTTTAAAATAAATGTAAAGGAAAAAAAAAAGTCAATCTGAGCCTGGAAAGAAAGCAGACTTACGAGAAATTAGGCATGCGTGAACTGCAGCTAAGAAAGTAAAAATGACTATTAGGACTAAACCTTGTGATTCAAAATAGTTCTATTTTCAAGGCAGAAATAATCCTGTTATAGCTGCTGTACTCGCATGCATCCCCTACGAGCATGGAAAAGTTCCACCGAACTTTAAGGGATGGAACCAGCTGGGTTCTGTAGGAACATCCTACGGAAGTGCCACTCGTGGCAGCTATGCAATTTAATGAAGAATATTCTCTCTATAGCTTTTCTAAATCCACGTACAGAGATCCGCAGCAGGAGTAAGATTCTGTAGTTAATGCAGCAGGACCGTAATAAAAAAAAAAATCACTGATAGAAAGATTAGCAATTTCTCTTAAATCTTAGATGTATTTTCCACTGGTGCTGTTATTATTAAATTTTAAAGAACCACTTTAAAGGTACAAGAAAATAAGAAACCGATAGCACAGAACATGAATAAAACATAGACAGCTATTAAACAAAGTTTCTTACACGCAGCCATGCCAGTTCACCTAAATCACAGTCTTCTAAACCCCGTGACGCCAAATCAGAGACTCCTCTGACTCCGGACGACACATCAAGTGGAATGGTGTTCAGTTGTGCAATGCTTTTGGGGTGTGACAAAATGTCCACTGGGGACTTAAATTGAGACCATGGTAGTTATTCTCCCATTGCTCTGTGTTTCATTTGAGCCTTGGTCTGCATGACAAGAAGTCAGAATAATATGCCACTGCTTCTCTCCCCCCGCGCTCCTCTGCCCCAGCAGCGTTTCTTATGTTCTGGGCATGTATACAACTGGCTAAGGAGCTGCGTTCTGGAAGGCCCTTTATTGATTAGGTGCAAAACAACATCAAGAAGTGAATAACGAGCATAATCTGAAAAATGTAGTTGCATGTCTTGCCCTTGTAAACATTTACTATTTAATGGTGTAATTGTACTTTAATCCTTCACATCATCTGATATAACTCATTATGTGTTTTTCCTTTAATTAGCAAACACACAATCCAAAAAAAGCAAAGCCCAGCAAGTTCGTACGTACCATAAAACTGAAGCGAAAACAGTCTTAAAGTAATCAAATAGTCTCTCTTTGGATGCAGGCTTATCTTTTTAAAGTCAAAAGAGAACTTCATTGGCACAGGGTAGGAAAAAGAACTCCATAATTCATGACAGTACCAAGGAAAAAAAAAAAGTTCTTCTTTTCCAGGAGGACTGGAAAGGGCACTTTTATTTATCTTCTGGACAGACAAAAATAGTAGAACCTAGACCAGATATGCTGTAATTAATGTATCCAAAGGTCAACAGGCAATGGTATTTATACAATAGATGGGTGCAGACTACGCTGGTTATAGTATTAATCACCAGTATTTGAAAATAGCATTGTTTTCTTACTAGGTAAGAACTTCAGAAAGTTTCAGAAACAAAAAAGAAACTTTTTCTTTTTTTCTCATACCTGCCTGCTATTCTTTTTAACCAATTGCTTTTTAACTCGTGAGGTGTAGTATTTGGGACAAAAATGCCCGAGCTTGCAGTCGCCCGGGACTGCCAAAAAGACCCAGACTACCTCACTAGTTGTGTTGAGGAAACTAAATTAAGCAAGGGCAAACACCAACTGGAAAGTTGTCAGTTTACTGAATGAATGGCTTCATTTTACACACCAGTTAGAATACCTTAATCAGAATATATTTCTGTTCAAGGCCAATACTTTTACTACCAGGTGGCAGTTTGTTTTAACTGAAACTGTATTAAAAATGTAATTTATTTCCACTTTACTTTCACCTAACAAAAAGGGTTGTCAGATTCCCAGCCTGTCATGTTCAAAAATATTTAACCATAAACTTTCTCACAATGTTATATTTGGTGTTACCCACAAACCTTTATTAAGGCGATACTGCCAGTGTGGCTGCAGTTAAGATCTGAGAATGTTTCTATTAAGATTATTACATTAAAATACTGTCAAGAGTTTGTAAGAGACATAAATATTCATACACATACGCCCCCCCCAAACTTAGAAGGAAAGTTCCACATAAAAAGGAAAATTTAAATACATACCCAAAGTTGCCTGTTTGTAATTAAAATTTTGGGTTTTTCCTAAACGTCTTCGCTAATTTTTTAACTCTTTCACACTGTAATGTAAAATAGTTTTGTTTCAAAGCAACTGCCTGATAAAGTGCTAAAAGAGGTAATTCGCATGAACAGAAAGTAATTAGTCATTGTTTGCACAATGCTTTGAAAATATAAAACCCTATGTGTCAACTAGCATTAAAATATAATATGATTGAAATACCGAGATTTAACAAGCAACCATTGTATCTCACAGACACTCGAGTCCACACACAGGAATTAGTACTACACTGTTATTAATGCACAATCACGATATGTGAATAATAATATTCTTCACACGTAGCCGGAGCACGCATGATAATAGCATGTACTATGAAAGTTTACTACGAACGCTAGACAACGTGATACAAAGATAATCCTGCTAGGGTTTCATAAAGTAATACTGAATGTACTCGATCACCGATAAAAACATAAGGCAACCCAGAAAGCTATCGTATAAATTATGCTAAAAAAGTATTAAAAATACAAGAGGATAACCTGGCTGCATCATAAGTGTTTGATGCCCAAAGAAGTCTCAGATCTCTGAAGCTGTCATTTACATTTTTTTTTCCTTTATTAACATTACTGTGAAATAAAGAAAAAAATAAAGCCATACTCTCACAGGCAAAGATTGCCCAGTGTTTAGAGTC
This sequence comes from Mycteria americana, assembly GCF_035582795.1. Classification (NCBI taxonomy): domain Eukaryota; kingdom Metazoa; phylum Chordata; class Aves; order Ciconiiformes; family Ciconiidae; genus Mycteria; species Mycteria americana. The sequence goes on from NC_134366.1 coordinate 159,130,833, forward strand.
TGTTTTAGAGGATCACAGGCAAAACATGTAAACTTAAAAGCTGATGCAACTTTGCCCTTTACTTACTTTGTTGTGACTGCGTATATGCAAAGTGTCAAACAGAGAAAAGTTATTTTATGTAACAAAAAAAAAGAGCAATAATCAGACAGAACAGGGTGGATAATGAACTGACTGCTCTTCTCATATCTAATCTCTCTTGGTCTTAAAAAGGTGAAGCAGACTTCTGTTGTCACAGACAGGCTAAGGGTTAACTTGTATATAGGCACTGATGCACTACTGAACTCCAGCGTTTCTGATTCTATGTGGCAAACCTCAAGCAGGTTCACATTTTTCAAGAGGAAAAAAGAAAAAGTCTTTTATTTTTTTTTCCCCCTCTACAGAGAAAGGTTCCACTTGTTTGGTTTGCCCACGTTATTAACAAACTTTCATTCAGTGGTTAAAAAAAGAAAAAAAAAGAAAATCTTTCAAAGTGTTGATATCATTTCCAGACAGTTTTGTCAGCATCACAATTTACAGGAAATAGTTGATGTTCTCAAACAAACCCTGTATTTACTCATAGACCCAGAGTACTTAAAAAAAAAAAAATTCCTCACTCTTTTGGAGGGCTTTTTTTAAATGTCACTCTGGTGGAATATCTGAGAGAGCTGTCTAACCTAACACACATATTGTGAACACGAGGCAAACACAAACTGCAGTTCAGAAGACTACTGTAACTTTTATTCTCATTTCGTCCACGTCAGGAACTGGCTCTTACCACTACTTTCCTTTGCTGCCCCTTGCATTTTTAACTCTGGCAGTCTTCTCTAAATGTTCAACTTTTCCTAAAACCAACAGGAAAGTAACATGATGCCACCAACATCCATAGGATTCAGTTGCGCAGTTGAAGAAGACTGCCTGAATGGCAAAGAAGTTGGTGGTTCCTTGAGAGACTTACTGAACTCGGTGAAACAAAACCTGAAGCCTATTAAATTATTGTTTGTTTCAATCAACATTCAAAACGCGCTGCGTGCTGTGTACGAGCAGTGAAGGCAGCACGGTCCGCATAACAGTTTACACTCTTTTCACTAGAGACTATTTTCCCCTCGGAGGGGATCTGTCGCCTTGGGTCCCCAAGTGTGCCGAGGTGCCCCTGGCTCCAGCCCTGCCAGGCAGGGTCCTCGCACTGGCGGAGGAAGCAGTGATGGAGGGCAGACGTCTCTCCACTTCATCACTTATCCCCACAGCTCAGCCAGCGCACTTGAGAAGTTTGCCATTTGCAGACAGAAAATACAACCGGTTGTGAAAAAAAGATAAAACACAGCAAAGGCTAGCGGGCCCCACTAGAAACCGCGTAGGAGTGCCGGGATGTCTGAGCGCCTTGATTTGCAGCAGGGAGGCAGATAAACAAAGCCCCCGAAATGTCAAGCCCCCTTGGGGAGCCGCTCGCGTCCCAGGGCAGCGCGGCGGCGGGCAGCACCCCGGGCCCGACCCTGCCCGGCCCCGGCCCCGGCCCCGCGGCCGCTCACCCTCGGCCCGGGCCACCCCGGCTGCCCCGGCCGCGGAGCGCCCGTCGCCGCGCAGCCCTCCGCGCAGCCCCTCATCCCCGGCCTCGCCTCCGTTCATTCCGCCCTTCCGACAAGCAAAGCCGCGGTAACTACAGCGGGGAGCAGCCCCCCGCCGGCAGCCCCCGGGCGGCGGGGACGGGGCGGGGGGGAGTGAGACGCTCCACGAAGTTGTGGCAGGCAGGGGAGAGCCGAGCGTGGGGACGCAGCGCTGAGAGCAGAGCTTCGCCTTTAAGAGGGAAAAGTTTTACGTCTCTCTGCGCTCTGATCTCAAAAAAACCGAACCAAAACAAAACAAAAAATCACCACCACCATGTCGCCTTTTCCCCCGGTGTGACCGGGAGGGACCCCGAGCCCCCCTCCCGGCGCAGCACAGCTCCACGCCCGGCCTCCCCCGGTGCGTCCCCGGGCAAGGAGGAGGACAAGGGGAAGAGGGGGGGAGGGAAAAAAAAAAAAAAAGTTTTTCCCAAACTTACTACTCTTCATGATGGTGTCTCTGTGCCCCGCTTGTCATGATCCCCATTAAAACTTCCAGCAGCGGCAGGAGCGGCAGGACTGTGCGACTGCAGCTCATCGGATGCAAACCCTCTTTGCTCGTCTTCTACTTCCACCCCCCGCGTCTCCCTTCCCCTCCCCCCGGAGCGCCCCGGTGCCGGGGAATCGGCGGCCGCGGAGATAAGGCGCGGAGAGGCGCGGAGGGGAGGGCAGAGCCGCACCAGCCCGCGGCCGCCGCCGCCGCTCCCCTCCCCGCCTCCGGGCCAGGGGGCTGCTCCCCCTGCCCGCCGCCGCCGCTGAACTTGACCCTCCCGACTCCAGCGGGGCTACCGCGGTTTTGAAGTCGCCAATTTCCAGCCATCACACATGGCTTTGACCCACCGGCGGGGGGAAGGGGGCGCGCGGGGGGGGGGGGGGGGGGGATGCACCAAAAAAAGCCTGTGAAATCCGAGCAGCCCCCCGCTCCCCGTGATTACGCCCACCCCCCGCTTTTGTTGGGTTGTTTTTTTTTTTTTGGGGGGGGGGGTGTATTTTTGGGGAGGGGGGTGCCGGCGCGCTGCCCCCCCCGGGGCACACGCCGCGCCGCCGCGGGCGCCGCGCCCCCGCCCCGCACGGCGCCCCCCCCCGCGCCCGCCGCCGCGCCGCCCCCTCCCGGCCCGCCGGCCGCGGCGCCCTCCCCGCCGCCGGGCCGCCCCCGCCCGCGCCCCCCCGCGCCTTACCTGTTGATTAACCGTCAGCAACAGCCCCGGCAGCCTGGAAGATGGTGGAGCCGCGGCGTGAGCCATGAACCGTCTCCTGCTGCCGGCGGAGTTGGCCGCGGATTATGTGGCGGTGGCCGGGGAGGGGGGGGGGGGGGGGGCGGGGGGCCGCGGCGCCGCTGCCTCCCCCCTCGGCCCCGCTCGGCGGGGAGGGGGCGACGGGCCCGCCGGCCGCCGGCGGGCGGTGCGGTGCGGGGGCGGGGGCGCGGCGGGGCGGGGGGCGCGGGCCGGGGCACGGCGAGGCGGCGGCCTGGGAGCGCGGGGCGGCCGGCGCGTTATCAGGACTGTTATCGCTTGTCAGGACCTCCGTCTCCCCGCATTACGTCAGTTTCAAGACACCAACACTATTAATATCAAAGGAGCCTTCGCGGAGGAAAGCGCCACCCCAGACGGAGCGCCCTTAAAGAGACAGTGCAGGCGGCCCCGCCGCGCGGCCCGCGCCGCCCCCCGCCTCCGCCCGCCGCGACGCGACGCGGCCTCCGCTGCCGGGCCACGGCCACGGGCGCGCGCGGCCCGAGCCCGGGCGAGGCGGGCGGGCGGGCGGAGGCCGCGCAGGGGGCGCGTCGCCCCGCGGCCGCGGGGACTTGGGCTAAGTTGGTGCAGGAGCAGCCCGCAGGCCACAGCCGCACGCCGAGCGCGGCCCGCGGGAGGTTGCGCTGCCTTCTGCTGTCATTGGGACCCACCGCTGTCCTGCGGGATTAGAAAAAGGGGGGCGGGGGGGGGAATAAAAGGCGCGACCCACGCGCGGCAATAGCTGCCTCCCTCGGGAGATCCCAGCTCTGCGCGGGGCACGGAGGGTGGCGGGGGAAATGCGGATTTCGTGTCCTCTCTCTCGTCCCTGACACCCCCCCCCCCCCCGTTTCTGTGGGGGTGTTGAGGCGGATGGACAGACGCTTCCCAGGTTTGGGGACGGATACTCCCCGTTACTGCCTGCTCTTTGGTGCCAATCGCAAGTCAGTCCCCAGCTGCTCCGAGAAAACCCTTACAACTTTCCCTGCTTGTGCAGAACCTTTTCAATTCAAAATACTCCGATTTCTCCCGTGCTACAAATTGCCAGAAGTCTGTATGTTAATGTAAAAACACTCTCTAAGGAGAAGCAGTACATAAAAGGTTCCTGTGAAAGGGTTTTAAAATCCCAAATATAGTAGGCGTTAAAAACTATGTAAACATTTGTTGGGCATTTGGACACAATTTTTCTGCAGTTAGGTGACTTTATATGGCATGTTTTTCCTCCCGTGCAAGTCGTTTTAAACTGATTTCACATTAAAATAGATGCACTCTGGTTGCTTGCGCCTACTAACACATTATTCAAGGGAGAAGCTGGAAAAGAGTTAAATCATTGCAGTGCGAGAGATGAAGCTGCTTCCCCCCAAATGTTTGCAATGACATAACTTTTTCCTTACAATTTTATTCGCAAATACATGGTGAAATGTAAAACATAAAATCTTCAGAGATCACGCTGACGCAAATGAAACCCTACTGTAAAACGTATGGCGTTCGCAGCCCTCTCTCCAAACTTAAACATTCTTCATACATGTTTAGTATAATCCACTGGCAGATTTGTAAAGTAATTGCTCATGTAAATCACCCAGTAACACATTTCCCCCTTAAGTTCTTTTGTAGGATTGTCTGATAAAGCGCTTTATGAATAGAAAAGCAATAATTCACATACAAGAGGTGAACTTGTCGTGTTGAAAATGGAAGGTAAAAGATAGTTGCACGATGAGGCACACAGTAGGATCCCCGAGACAGGGAGAGGAGAGCTGACAGATTATGTGTGGGACTCCCTCTATACCCATCAGCAGAAAATCAGTTCGGAGCAGTGGAGATGTTTATATATGGAATGAGAAGAAAAGTAATACCAGAATTTAAGATTTGTTACAAAGTCTGCCTCCATACTTTAGTACCAGGGCCATGTTCGGTAGCACCTCACTAGTATGCGCACAGAGAGCCTTTCCTAACTTTGTCAACCTTTACTTTTTCTCGAGCTGCAAATGCCATGGCTGAATCACAGTCGAAGAGACAAACCACTTTCACAAATTTCACTGAATGCAGAATTCTGAAAAGCAAGTAGTTTTGTCTGATTCGCACCAATTCGAACATGTTCTTCTCTGCAGTTTAGACTGTGTTATTGTTACCGAGTATGTCAGCCCCGAGTGACTGTTCACTTGGCAGATGTCTTGCATATGAAGGGTTAAAATCAGCAGGTATTTTGTCTGATGACTTGGCTAAGCATCTTACAAGCACGGCTTGAGTGGAAAATATTTAAACAAGGGTTATTCCCCTTTGCTTTTCTGCTCTAGTGAGACTTATTAATGTCTTTTTATTCTAAACCAGGAAATTTTGCCCCCCACACCTTAAATCCCAGCCAGTTCATATGTGTGGCTGCAGTTTTCCCAGATTTTATTCGCATTATGACAGACTGTGGAGAAGATCGATAACAATGAAAGCGTAGGTTTCAACACGTGTAAACCTTGATAACAAACACACCTTTTTTCACCTGTAGAACAATATTAGAGCGATGTATTTTTAAAAGACGTAAGCCTCTGTTTGCATATGCTTTTAAAATGAAACCGCAAAAGCAGTTCATAGTAAAGATGAGAAGGACAAGATATGTCTTCATAGTTTCAAGTAGACAGCTCTAATGAGGTACTGTATCTCTCAGAAAAAGTTTGTTACCGTACCTTTGTAAAAAATGCTTGCATGATACATTCTGCATTTCAAGTTAAAATAAAGCAGATCAAGAAGATGTCACTATCAATCTGTTTATATTCACCACAAAAAAACTGTAGAGAACTTAATAAAGGCAAAAATATTTTCACAAACTTTTTCAGGCAAATTATTTATTTATGAAATAATTTACAAAGAAAATTTTTACCTCATGGCTTAGATACATTGCATATGCTTATGATTGACACAATATGTTGAGGCTCAAAGGCCCATATAGCCTTTTTTTTTTTTGCCCCTTTTTTTTTTTTTTAATCCTAGCAGGAATATTTCAAAACAACCAACTAATTCATGAAGGCATACAGTAATTGTTTGACAGTTGTTTCTAATATAGAAAAATAAGTTACGTGTATTGTTTTCATTCAAATATTTGTTGATTTGTTGTTAGAATCCTTTGACATTGACATGCCACAAATTGCATTAGGAGAAATATTGGAGATTTATTTTCATTTATTATCTTCTGCTGTCAAACATTTGCAAAACCACTTAAAGCAAGTTTTATTTCACTTTATTCGAAACTCGTAGTCTGCATGATAGTAGGTGGTTGTTGAAATAACAAGTCCAGCTTTCTGTACTAGGTAAGAGCTGAGGAAATGAAGAAAAAGCAGCAAAGCGAGAAGATGCAGGGAAAGTGCTGCTTTCACCGAGAGGCGTGAGCAAAGTAACTTCTCAATAATCCTCCATTTTTTTTTACACTCAGGCACATTCTCCATTGAGGGAGAATACAGAGGCCAGTCACAGTTGCTTCTTGAAGGAAAACAGTGTAACAGTCATTGTTTATCAAGATGACATAACATGCCATTTATGCCTTTATTGTTTAATGCATTTTCTCTTTTCTGGTAGTTTACTCAGCGTAGATACAAAGAAGGATTAACAGTTAAGCACAAGCATACTTGTTTTACAATTTCAGCCTTTTAGTGCATAACTTACTTACTTAAAGTACTAGAGCCTATAATCACAATGATTTTACCTGATGGAACATGCATTTCAGAAATATAATCCAACTGTTTACCCTAACACGTCATAAATTGCAATTCTTTACAAAAACCTCAGAGATTGACATCCATTGCTCTTAAATGCCTGCTGCTTTAGCACACATCATCAAGAACGTATTTCTCTATTATTCTCCCTCCAGTTGGTAGTATATCACATGAATTCTAAAGACCATTTTCTTATACTGTCTTCAGTAATGAGCATTTTGAGGAGCATTTAGTTATGTGTCTGAGGCACTCCAGTGTGAGTTTCTTGGGAATATAAACACGGCAACTTGCAGGATTTCTGCAGACCCGCTTCTTTCCTTGCACAACTTTTGTGACATGAAATCATCAGGAAACTTTTGTTCCCTTTCTTACACCCTGCACAGAGTCAAGTTTCTAAACTTCCAAGTTGTGCACCAAAGGCAAAAAACCACCACCGATTTTCAAAGAAACGGGACTGGGGACCCTAACGATGCAGTTGAAATGTCTCTGAAAAGAGATTAGGCGTTGTGATAGACAGGGCAGCACTGAGAACAGCCAATGAAACAGCATGCAACAGAAGAGCTAATACCATGGCATCATCCCAGATTCAACAGATGTTTTCTAGGGGGATTGGATATCTGGTAATGGGAAATGGAACCTTTCTCTTCTATGTCACTGGTTTTAACACAGGCCAGTAGTGATGGAAAGTCAATAATATTCAATGCTTGTTTGGTAGCTTTCTTCACTGCGTGGTAGAAAAATGTCCTCCTGACCGCAGCGCACCACGGCTGGCTGGGACTTCCCAGCGCCCCGGTGGCACTGCCAGCAAAAAGGCCTTGCACGGAAATGCCTGGAAACCCTTTTCCCTCTGAGAGGTCTCCCGGGGAGGCGTGAGGAACACCGACTGGGCATAGACTGCTCCTGCTAACGGCGTGTCTCAGATAGTTAAATAACTGGCAGCTGCAAAAGATAATTTATCACTTTACACTATCGTAAAATCTACTAGAAAATTAAAAATGCTAAAACACCAGACTCCCTAAAATCATTTATATGCAGGAATCCACGTAATTGTATAGATTTTGATCTTAAAAATGCTATGTAAAAGGCATTCATCCAAAGCTCTGAAAAACCTCACATGCACATACACATACATATGGAGTAATATACAATGAGTGTCTCCCGACAAATATCAATAACAGAGGTGGCAGCGTTTCTTCCCGCATTTCAACCACAAGTTCAGCAAATCAAAACAACCTGAGCCCCCTGTCCTGTCATCACCCCCTGCCAGATAGAGCCACTACCTCGCCCTGCCTCCCTTCCATATTCATCTTCCCTCCAGCATTTCCAGCATTTCTGGGAAGGTTAATCTGGATCGGTTCAAAGTGCAGTGAAGTCAATGGAAAAAAAGCTATAAATGAGTTTAGTAATCTTTACGTTAGGTCCTATACGCAAGTATTTTTCAGTCTTATTCCTAAGGTTCGTTGCTATGAAATTGCGGTGTTCTGAACATGACAATATTAAAACTCGCTACAGTATCTTCTAATATAAAGCAACAATTCTGTACAATAGAGCTGTTTGGCTCAAAAGGAGTTTTCTTTCATTTGATTTCTTGTAAATAGTTTTTTTGTTTTCCATTTATGACTTCTCACCGTGTTTAAATCTTTGTTTTAATGGGACGGACTACAAGCAACATGTTTTTATTGCAGAAAAGATTTATTTACAGAGGTACTGATACAAGGTCTCAGATTAAGTTTAGCAAAAGGAAATATCTTTCAAATATATATATATTTCACTTTGCAAAAAAGTGCATGTTCCATTCCAATATGAACATCAAATGCATACCCACAATGTATGGCCCAGGAGGTGCAGTAAAAGCTATTGGAAATCTCAGACACACAATGCTTTGGTAAAATTACCAAAATGCTGTCACTATTTCCAATTACAAGTGGAGGGAAAGTCACACAATGAAGGTAAACGTGGCAAAGTAATGCATGGTCTTTGGTGGTCTCTATCAGTCTCCTGTGAAGCTCTTTCAAGGACACACACAAGGACACACAAATAACTACATTCAACCAAACTAATATATCTAACTTTCAAAGCGTGCAATGCTTTGTGTAAGGAAGGGCTTGACCTTAATCCGGCCTTACCCTCTGTATCATGAACCAGTCCATCTTGCAAAGACGTGATCTGATGAACCACTGCATACCAGGAGTGATTACTGATAGGCAGAAATTTGCCTTGCATCAGCTCCTGAACTTGGACTGGGGGATTTTTAGAGCAAAAGGAAGAAAGGTCAGTGTGTTCACAGGATCAGAGAATCACAGAATGGCTGGGGCTGGACGGGACCTCTGGAGGTCATCTTGTCCAGTCCCCCTGCTCAAGTGGAGCCACCTACAACCAGTTGCCCAGGTCCCAGTTCCTCCATTTGGAGACTTCATAGTTCTCCAGTAGTCTACACGACTGCTATAACTTGTTCCTGAACTGAGACAAACTCGAGGGAGCTTTCTAATCTGAGTGAGAAGCACACCCTGACCCGCTTTCTGTCTGACCTCTGCATAAGAATAAATACACATCCACAACTCTGAAATTTAAACAGGATACCTCTTTTAATGCTTAGTCTTTGGAAACAGGTAACCTAACAAGAATGCCACCTTGGTTAATGCTAAGGCTTGTTGACACCAAGATTAATATAAACTACCTCCTTTAGTTGTGAAATGGCAGTGCCACTGTCTTTGTTGAAAAACATGAAACAACTGTAGGCATCCTTCAAACATTCAAGAGCTTGTTTAATTTTCCGCACTGGTTATCAGTCTTGAAAGAGGATTTCTTTGGAAATAGTCTTTCCTTTAGGGAAGAGCACATCAACCTACACAAGTGGCAGCAGCCTTAGGTCATTTGGTTCTGCTCTCTCACTTAGAAACCTCATTTCTGTTCATACCTCTCACTCTTCAGGAGCTGGATCACATGCCTGTACACAAGGTTTTACTGAGCACAGCGTGAATCAGGCAAAAATAATGCTGATGGATCAGCGTTCATTTACACTTGGGATCTTGATGTGGTGAAGAGCAGATCATGACCCAGAAAACATGTGTGTCCTTGTCTACTTCAATGCCTTGACAAGCTGATCCCACAGAGCAAAAAAAATAGTCTTTACTACTACAAATTTTTTTTCCTCCTTCCTGACTCCACTGCTTTTAGTTCCTTTCATTGCTCACATAAAACAGACAGTTACCTTATGACATACTAAAATATTTATGTGTTAGACTCCTTATTTAACAATGGCCAGAAATACCCTTAATAGGCTGGTGAAAAACCTGGATAGTTCTGGCAATTTTGCTGTATATGTTATATTTTTTTTCAACTCAGTGTATGCATCAATGGAACAAACAAACCTAAATCAAAACAAAAAAACAACTCAAACCAAGTAACTCATCCCTGACCAATCCCTACCCCTTAGTTCTTTAGCATTGCAAAATACACTGATATTATTGGCATTAACATACACATTGAACTAAGGATCATTAGCTATTTTTAAATAAAGGAAATAAAGCTATGTACTACATTATGACTAATATATGAAAGAGTCACTCATACAGTGACTTGTAAATAGAACACTTGTGATTAATAGCTTTATATTTGTGGAAAGAGGCATCTTTTTGAATGACTGGTGTGTAGGTTATGGGCAGAAAATAATCTGGACTATTTAGGAATCAAAGCAGTAAAAACAAATACGGAGAATTTGAAAGATACGTCTAAGAAAGGGCTATGTGACCTTCGTGAGCCCTTAGTCACAGAAGCCAGAATGGCTTGCACATAGGAAGCATCCCTGGAGGTAATTGTACTGGTGCCCTATTTCTCCTCATCAGGAGCTAGAGACAGCCCAGCTAGCAATCCAGAGATGCAGCCAGCAAGCCGCACACTGTGATGCAAATTCAGATGAGTAAATTCAGTGCACTGAAAAATGAACTCCTATTTTTTGATGAATGCAGGTGATGCAACACACAGAGTGAATCCAGACCAGCGATGGGGTGTGTGTTCTCAAGAGCAGGCACGGAGAAGAGAGTAACACCTTGGAAAGTCTAGAAAAAACACACTTTTTGGAATTCTGCACGTCACTTCTTGATTTGACTTTTGCAGGCCTAGGTGAGGGTGTGAATCAAAAGAAGGGACCCAAGTATGAAAATGGAAGTGCCTGCCTGAAATAAGCTATGAAGGGTAGCTTTTAGGGAGATGTGTACACCTAGGCTGCTAATTATGACAAGCAGCCCAGTGAGGCTGGCAGGCAGAGAGAAGTAAACAAAAGGATGCATCAGAGAAAGTAGCACCTCTCCTATAGCAAACTTCAAGCATCGTTCAGACTCTTGAAGAGATGCATTTTAACACAATCTGTGTAAGGAGAAAGTCCTTTTCTCCCTTCCTCTCGTAATGCCATTATTGGAGATATGCAAGCATTAGAAGGAAAAAAGGCTACTTGGGAAGGGCTCATGCATAGCAAATTTGTTTTCCCCCTTCCCCATCAACTGTAATTACAACCATTCAGACAAAGCTGGTTTTCCCAGTAGGACTGGCTGAAAACGCACTTCATTTACATGGCCTAATTGGACTTTTTTGGCCAAGGTTGTTCTATACACTGACACTAGGACTAGGTACTTAACATTGAAAAGTACATTATTGTGGTATTGAAGTTAAGGATTTCATTACTTTGAAGTTAGAAAATTCAGAATGAAGGTGTCTCCTTTAACATTAGTGCTTCAGTAGTGTGTATATGCATAAGAATAATATTGGTAATTGCATTGGCCCCAAACAGTTAAGAGTCTGCAAATTAAACACGCAGTCATTTTATTTTCTTCTTTCTCTACGAAAGAAATAAAAAATAATTTAAATGTATATGCTATTACATGAAATGTTGGCTATATAGTCCTGTGGCCTTCAGAAATCAGTACAGTAAGCAGATCAGCTGATCTGTGAAGATCTACTACAGAAGCAATTTAGGAAAAAACCAGCTGCTTCTATATTCTGTTATTTGCATTACGTAAGAGTTGGTTATTTTTATCTTTTATTATTTTGTTTGTAACTATCTTGTCTCACTCAGCAAGACACACAGTTCATGAATATGTATCTTATAACCTTTTCTAAGCCAAGTGCACAGGTTTCGTTTCGGGGCCTTCCATATTGTACATGTCCTCTACAGTCAGAGAGGTTTTGCACAGTCATCAGTGCAAACTCAAGCCATGTCTAGAAAGAAAATTTACATAAATATTTCACCAGGCCTCGGTGTAGACAAGGTTCCTGCAGCTGAACCTGTTTTTCAGCATATTTAATTGCCACAGTAATTAGAACATGAGGGCTCCAATCCACAAAGATATTTGGGTGCCTAATTCTCATTAATTTCAATTGAGAGGTGGCACTTACATCTCTTTATGGACTTAGAAGGCACAGAAACCTCAAGAATCTTATCTGTTCTAAAACTCCCAGACAAATATTGCTATCAGCTTCTTCAGAGCAGCAGGAATTTTATTTTAATTCCTGATGAAGGTACATCTTAAGCACAGGAAATTATATGATAACAATGGAGGCCGCATTCGTCTCTCACCTCCTTTCCACCCATCCAGCCCTTTCGAACTGCAGGAAGTTCCCAGATCACAGGGTACTTCAGGAAACTCAAAAAGCAAAACAAGATATTCTCTAGTGACCACCAGAAAATGAACCTGGCAGGTTATGCTCTTTTATGGTCTGATAAAAAAACCCCAAAGTTAGTGGGAAGAGCATGGCTCTATACCCCTACCTAATCCTCAGATGCAAAGAGAAATCATGATCACACCTCCAGACATGAGCCCCTAAGACTGAAGTTTCTGGATCTGCATGCGACTGTCCAAGTCTGGGCTGATGCCCAAAGGCCAGACCTGCCATGCTGTCCTTCTCCTCCCAGCAGCACATGCATACCCCTTTGCTCGTGCTGTGCCAAAATTCATGCAACTGCACTGTAACCCATAAAAAGGGAATTGATCCAGTAGAAAATGACCTTTTTTATCTCTTCTATTAAGTGCCAGTTCAAAAATACAGTATCTGCGAGAGGGAAAAGGGTGGGACTTCCTTTTTTGATAGGGACTTTGTCATGAAACGACAGCCAACCTTTGGAGGCATGTCTCCAGAGCCACCTGTGCAGGCGATGGAGAGAGGGACGACTACCATCAACTGCCCTTTGAAAGAGTTTCTCTCTCGTCATCCCTAACTGCTGAAGAAGCCCAGCCTCTTAGTTTAAGCAACTGGGAATGTTACTTATGTGATACGAATACACACCCAGAGTTACATGATTAACCACAATCCCCCCACCTTTCTGTTTTAAAACTTCAGTCTGAGCTTTGCCTTGATATGCCATGTAACTGTAACGATACTTGCGAAATAAATGTTAAAAATAGGGAAAGTATAGGGAAAGTATTCTGTAGCCAGAAGAAACCATTATGAGCTCTGGTTTGCCTTTCTGCATAATTCTGGCCACAGAACGCTCGATACTGGCTGTGCCAGGGCTATAACTGCAGTGTGAAGATAGTATATCTTTCTAAAGATGTCTGTCTTGATTTAAAGACTTGCAATGATGAAGAATTCACTGCACTCCTAGGTAAGTTGTTCCAGTGTTTAATTACCATCACTCTTAAAAATGTTCCTGACCTGATTTAGTATAACTTCAACTTGCAGTTCTACTTTGTTTTGTTTTATTTTGTTTTATTTTATTGATCTATTTTATCCAAATGACACCCTCTCCTCCAGGTATGGACTTACAGATCATAGTTTCATCACCAATTACCCTTCTTTCCCATAAAGCAAGCAGACGAAGTTTCCTTCATCTCTCATCCTGGATAATTTCAGGTACTCTTTCTGAGTCTTCCATCATTCATTTAAATACTTTTTGAAGTAGAGACACTACAACTGGTCAAAGGTCAGAGTTATTCTGTTAGCTTTCAAACTTTAGTGCTTATCTATACTTCATAAGTATTTGAGGTTCACATATCACTAATATAAACATAAAATAACTGTCCAAGCAAGTGCCCAGGGATTTTTTTTTAATTTAGACATATTTGCCAATCAACAATTAATGTTTCAAAATCACTTCTCACTCTTTGTGGAAAACTGATTTGTGCTTTGGGTTTTTCTTTTTTTTTTTTTTTTTTTTTGTTAAAGCAATAAGGAGCTTTTTGTGATTTGTTTTCTTTGATTTATGTGTTGAAATTGGAAGAAAATCTTTCAAGACTTTGAAAATTACTGAAGTAAGCACAGCATACTTCATCTGCAGACTTCTCATGGCAAAAGTCACTCTAGTCTAATTTACTAGAGGTCCTAAAAATAAAGGATTTCCTTTCTAATGGTAAGAAATAATCAGTCATTAGTTGTAGTTTCTGTTGTAAGTCTGGGCAGCAATGTCACTAAGTAGTACAGAGTCACATTTTTTACTGGCTATTATTACTTGGGCTTTAACGAGAAGATCCTAGGAAGGATTCTGCCTGCTGAGACACCAAGTTATAATCTTTCAAATGAAGCCAAGCTAATAACTATTCCCAGGGCAAGACAAATCTGTAGGCTCTAACTAGGTTAGTGGCTGTTACACTCTGCATTTAATCTCGAATATGATAGATAGGCAGGTGGGAGTGGGACTGAGGGGAAGGTCTGAACAGCAAGAGAAACCATTCCTCTAAGATGGTGACAAACCTCAGACAGCATCTCGAACATCTTTGTTCGCACTCAAGCCAAAGCGAGCTGAAGTAATTTACCCCTCTGAAGGAGCCGAAGGTAAGGTTTGGGCGGCTTTTCTCTCAGTGGGAGCCTCAAAGCCAGGACACCTGCGTCAAGCAGGCTCACGGTGGGAAATCTAAGCGAGGAAGAAACACGAAGTCAGCCCGCGCATCCCTTCGCTGCAGCGAGAGCAGGTCTGCAGCTGCCTGGGCGCTCACAGGGCGCTGCGTGTGGCACGGCGCGGCTGTGCCTGTTTGACGCGGGCAGAACTTACTCCTCTCGCACGTGAACGCGAGGTGCTTCACAGACCGAGTGCCCGTTTGTGCACCAGTGCCAGCAGATTGCCACCCCTTCCTCTGCCGGTGGCCAGCGCTCGTGGCGCGCCCGCGCCACTGGAGATGCGACACAGGCGACCAAGGTGCCAGGAGGACAGCTTCCCAGCCATCCCCGTGGCTTACAAACCAACTTCTTGTAGGCTTCTGACGTCTGGCTGCCAAGAGAAATGTGCCACAGCATGAAACTTCAGCTGTGGGTGGCACAAAACCCACAAGCACGTCACTGTGCCACCAGGTCTCATTCCAGGCCTCGGCCATCTCTACAGCAGTCGTTACCCAGTCAGTCTCAGACCTACGCTCAACAAAAGGGGCTTGGGTGGTGCTGACTGAATGCACGTTTCTAGCTCCTCATGGTTTTCCAGAGAATATAGTAGCTACTTTTGCTCCAATTTGAAGCCACTGGAGATTGAAGGTATTTGGCACCTCAGTCCTTATTGAGGACGAGGTTCCTGGGACGGCTGGGCATTCAGGAGCCGTGGGCGTCTGCCACGGAGCACACCAGCCCAGAAGGTGTTCATGTATGCAGGCGATGGAGGGGGATCACAAACGCAAAGGGCAAAATGGACAACGTTTGCAGTGAACAGACGCAGACGTCTGATCCCTGCAGAGGGTGCCACGCCGGCACAGCGGCACGTTCAGTGGCACATTCATTTCCATGCTTTTCTGCTTTTGTTTGTTTGTCTGGGCAAATATCTTAAGAAACTTTAAAAAATTGAATTGTTTAAATGTCAAATATAAAATGTGACTTATTTTAAACAATGTGTGTGTTTCAACCAGGTCTTTGACAGTAAAAAGGCAAAAAGCATATTTTGTCTCACAACCTGCTTAAAGCAAAACAAAAAGCTAAGTTACAACTCCTTGCAAACAATGAAGGCAATAAATACAGTAAATTACTGTTTTATGTGAGACAATATACTAATGTTAACTGAAGCAATGGAATTAGAAAACAAACTCCCTCTGGGAACAGTTCTCACACCCCTGTTTTAGAAGGAAGCAGAGTTTACTCGTAAATAATTTAATGCATTTACTCCTGCTAGACTGGACTGACAGGTCTTCCATATACTGAAGCTTTGCTTCTCTGATAATTGCAAACTTTTTGAACTGAGAAAGTTGTCAACTAAAAAGGTCTGCACAGTCACTGTAGGACTATCTAGGAACATATAGATGCGCTATATAACATAGTATTACTGGATTTTGCTGTCATGCAGGTCACCATTTAATAATAATAATAATATTCCTTCAGACCTACTTCACCGGTTTATGAGTATGTGAATAATCTCCCATTCAAAGTCATATAACAATCCCTTAGCAACTGTAACAGTTGCTTACATGGACAAGCAATACAAAGGAAAAGACACATTATTATCTGGGGTTTTTTAAAGCGGTTTAGCAACTAGAAGAAAAAAGGAGACAAAGCAGCTGAGTCTGTAAGCACAGCGTGATAACCTCGGCTGCACAGAAGTACAAAAGAACCAGAAGAACAGAAACAAGAACTGCATAAATTGTGATCCCTGTTACCTGCCTCAGAAAGCTGCCTCACAAAATACTGGACTTTGCACTTACATTTGTTTACACTTCCTCTTCACGTCTAATTTTCATGCCACATTTTTACTTGCTTTATCCGCAGTGTTTATATATCGTCTCTCAACTCACAGAAATAGATCGGATTCAGAGTTTGTCAAACCTTCTGGTTTTGGCACTTGGAGTACAGAGCTATCATAACCAATGGCTTCTTCTAACCCCCTTCTTTTTGACTTAACCTTTCTCTATTAACCACTCAAATACATCTTCATATGCATGCCATGTACCATCTCGCCCTAACTTCCACCTTCGTTGTGGCTTTCCTTCTCACAGATGGCTCTCGGGCATCAGGGTTACCCACGGATTTCCTAAGACCCGAGTAGAAGAGAACGTGGAAACTGGTTGCTTGACGCAGAGATGAACAGTAGGAATTTTGGCACTGATTTTTCCCAGAGTTTATTATTCACAGTCACTTATTCCCTGAACAGTCAGGGCCAATCTTGGAGACCATAGGCACAGATCTGTCAGCATTTCAGATCCTCCTCTAATCCTAATCTAATTTGCCGCTGTGCAAGACTGCTATTTAGACTGGTCACTAAGTAGCTGCAGCCTCGCTCCAACCTCAGGAGACGAGACCATTAGCAGCGTTGTGAAATACCTGAGTAACCGTAGCACGGGGGGAGGCCAGCGTTCCCGGCACAGCTCTAACGCTTATCCTTCCTGCGGAGCTCCCCAAACCACTCCCACCGGGGCAGGGGTTACTGCTCTCCCTTTGCTACTCACTGCAACCCGGCGAGCTGGAGGAAGATCTGATGCTGCTGCCGTTGCCGCTGCAACCCTCCCACGAATTCCAGCAGGGAAAGACAGTGAAAATTATCTGGGAATGAGCTGAATCAGCTTCTTTTGTTGTCGGCGCCTTGGCCGCACCCGCTGTGTGGCCAGTTCCACCCAGCACTCATCAGCTTCTGAGTAGGAATCGGGGAAGGCTTGTGTGTTTGTGGACTTCCCTCCGTGCTGGGAGGGCGATAACCCAGGTCTGGGAGTGAAAGGGCTAAATTTAGGTCTCTGCCTTGGGTTCCTCATAGGCAAAGATTGGATCTCACCACCTCCATGGGATACTGGAATGAGTTTGTAAAGGCCTTCACAGTTGTGAGGTGCTGATTCTGCTCTGTTCAGGATTTACAGGAAACTGGCCAGTGGCTGTTAGCGCAGGAGGGCCTGGACTTGCAAATTCCTTGGTCAGTGGTCACGTGCCACATTCTTCTGAAGACTGGGAGAAAAGCACAAACCTCCACACAGTCATCTCCGGATCTGCCTCTGCAAAGGCAAACAGCAGCCCAGCAGCTGGTGGTCCCCACCTTTTACACTTATAAATCAGTGATGCTTGAATGTGCTCCAGAACCGTTTTACAACCATGTTCCTAAAGGATCTGGGGCACGCACACCTGAGTCTAATCACAACATCTTAAAATATTTTTAAGTATGAAGAGCAAAGGGTTGATAAATTGCTTTTGGACACTCATCTCAAGTGTGTGACGCCAGATCAGCAGCTATCACCATTTTCAAGTTGCAATATCTTTATCTCTGCTGCCCCACACCAACAGGGCTTGAACACTGTTTCAGCGGGGAGGAAGAGATATCTGCAGTCAGGAGTGCTCAGGATAGAATCGTAGAATCACAGAATAGTTTGGGTTGAAAGGGACTTTTAAAGGTCATCTAGTCCAACCCCCCTGCAATGAGCAGGGACATCTTCATCTAGATCAGGTTGCTCAGAGCCCCGTCCAACCTGACCTTGAATGTTTCCAGGGATGGGGCATCAACCACCTCTCTGGGCAACCTGTTCCAGTGTTTCACCAGCCTCATTGTAAAAAATTTCTTCCTTATGTCTAGTCTAAATCTACCCTCTTTTAGTTTAAAACCATTACCTCTTGTCCTATTGCAACAGACCCTGCTAAAAAGTCTGTTCCCATCTTTCTTATAAGCCCCCTTTAAGTATTGAAAGGCTGCTATAAGGTCTCCCTGCAGCCTTCCCTTCTCCAGGCTGAACAACCCCAACTCTCTCAGCCTTTCTTCACAGGAGAGGTGTTCTGTTCCTCTGATCATTATTTCTGTGGCCCTCCTCTGGACCCCCTCCAACAGGTCCATGTCTTTCCTGTGTTGAGGGCTCCAGAGCTGGACGCAGTACTTCAGGTGGGGTCTCACCAGAGCGGAGCAGAGGGGAAGCATCACCTCCCTCGACCTGCTGGCCACGCTTCTTTTGATGCAGCCCAGGATACGGTCGGCCTTCTGGGCAGCGAGCGCACATTGTTGGCTCATGTCCAGCTTTTCACCCAACAGTACCCCCAAGTCCTTCTCTACAGGGCTGCTCTCGATCACATCATCCCCCAGCCTGTATTGGTACTGGGGATTGCCCTGACCCAGGTGCAGGACCTTGCACTTGGCCTTGTTGAACCTCATGAGGTTCACATGTGCCCACTTCTCGAGCTTAGTATGGGCCATGCAGCATTCAACATCAAAGAAAATAGCTACAGCATGTTAAATAACTGGTTTGTTGTGTATGCTTCACATAGGTTAATTTAAATGTCCTATTGTATCCTTGTTTACTAGAAATGTCCTGGAACGGGCACATTTATGGTGTCCTGCTGATATGAACATTCCTACATTTGTCAAATACAGTACATTGCTCCCACTAATGTTTTAGCTTGTGTCTTATTTAACTGAATAGTCAAACTTGAACTGGATAAAGAATTGGTTAGACTTACTCTCATTTTTGTTATGTTAAATCTTTTAGGGTTTTTTTTTTGGTATGATCTAGAAGATACAAGGACTTGCTACAGAGACAAGAATGAGACACTGCGAGATTTTTCATCTCACAAAAAGAAATAGCTGATCAGGGTTTCATAGAAGGGCACTGTGATATGCCTGTCCGATATACGTGACCCCGTGTTAAAGAGACTTTTGAAAGTGTTCCTGCTGCTATTTACTCGGTATCAAATTAGGTATATGTGCTTATTAAGAGAATAGGATGTGAGTTTGCCTATAATCACTGTAGCTAATATTATACCTGAAAGAGTAAATGTAAACATTTCTCAATACATTTTCAATGTGTTTACTTTGTTTATGTGTATTTACTTCCTGTGTAATTATGGGCATTTTCATGCTGGGAGTACATATGGACTTAAATTTACAGATAAGCTTGGTCTCATTGGTTTTACTGAACTACTGGAAGTTCAGCCAGTACATTTTTTTCATATGTGGGAAAGAAAAACATTTTAAATGTGAAAAAACGATCATGCAACTACAAGAGGTAGCAATCAGGGCTTGAAACTCAGAAACTCCAGAGGCACACACTAAAAATTAAAAAAAGGCTTGACTTGATTTCAAACTTTTAGCTCTACGCAGCCTCCTAAGGACTGGGAAAGTCCTTCTGACATATGCCGGAATCATGCCGATATTAGGGTGTTTTACTTATTACATCTCAGAGTTGTCACAAGAATGCAAATATTCTCTATTGCCACTTTCCAGAGTCAGAGACACAAAAGCAGAAATCACCTATAAATGTTGAACCTGGAAATATTCAAATTTGTGCATCTAGGTGCACTAAAATATTCTAGAATTTAAGAACAGCATTAAATAAGTGATTATCTAATATACAATGGCAACATGGGCTTAAGTATTTTTTCTGATTTAATTCTTGCTTCATCTCCAACAGCTGTGGTTTAGTAAAGCGTCCAACCCCAATAAAAGTAATTCCTGTGATAGAAGCTATACCACAACACTTGGCACTTTGTTCTAATGTTAAAAACGTGTTCCATATTTCTCATGGAATTTGTTTAGCCTCTCCTTCCAACCATTAGATCGTGTTATGTCTGCTAGTCTGAGAAACCCTTTATTATCAAATTTTGTTCCCATCTGTCTATATATATATTTCTATCAAATCAGAGCCTTTATGTTCTCCCATATATCTTAATACCCTAGGAACCCTGAGCTCTTCTTCTCTCCACTAAATCATGAGCAGCAGAACTGGACACAGTAATTCCAGTGCAGTGGTAATTTAACTTTGGCAAACGAAGATTTCCAGAATGGCTTTTTGACTACAACATCGCTGTCCCAACTCATATTAAGCTGACTATCCAGCTCAACCATCTAAGACTTTTTCAGACCATGACCTCAATTCTTTATGGATTACTTTCCTTGTTCTTGTGTTCACAACATTGCATTTTCCCATCCCAAAACCTTTTGGTTCACCACAACTAGCTCACTAGGTCAGTCTGTACCAATGGCCTGTCTTCTGTGTTATTTATCTTCCTTCCAATCTTTGCACCATCTAAAACGTATAAGTTCGATATCCCACCCAAGAAATTGCTAAAAGTGTTATAAGCAGCCGGCCAAGATAACTGATGGTTGCAAAGACTCAGTAGAATCAGAGTTGCCTGATTTGTTAGTACAGTATTAGCTTTATTTTAGTCTTCTCTTTTTTCCCCAGTGTTCTCTAGCCAACTCTTTAAAAGTTATTATATACATGTTATTTGGACTTGCTGATTTTAAAATGTCTAATTCTAGTAGTTCTGTTAATCATCATTCTTCCTCACTCTTAAAGTAGAAAGTATTCCATTAATATATAATACTATCACATATTTTTCCTTCAAACATAAACTATACGCACTTATTTAGCACTTTTGCTCTTTATTTACTGGTCAAATTTTGTTAGTAATCAATCAACACTGTCATTTTGATTCCATTTGCCCTCAATACTCCTAACACATTCTTTTTGTTACCTTTTAAGTGCGCTGACCCATTTTCTTCCTGAGTTCTTTTGCTCTCCATCTCAAATTTGTGTACTTCCTAACTCATTTGTTGTCACTGTTATCATCTTTCCGTTTCTTTGTATAAGCAGACAGACAGCTTTAGATACATACACGCTGGAAAAAAAATTGAGGAGTATTTTATATTATCATAATCTTTACAGAACATTAATTTTCCCTTTAAGCCAGACTGTTTTTCTAATCCTCTAGACTTCCTTTTTGACTTGGAAAGTGGTGGAACCACTGGTAGATTCAACCAGTAGAACAGCTTCTGGAATAGTAGATCAACTTCTACTGCTTCTTCTGAATTATTATTTGTATTCTTCTGTTTACTTCCACCCCCACGCACCTTCACACACAGAGGATTGTTTTCCATGTAGAAACACACATAGCAGCAGGGAGAAACCAAGGGAAGTACTAATGAAACGGAGGTATGATACCGAACATATAATTAGATGTGGATTTGTAGTGTAGTATGGCCGCAAAAGAGTGTAACTGGCGGAAGTATCAACTATGCAAGGGGACATATAGTGCAAGATTATTTCCCTATAGCTCTTGCCTGACCACGGACAAATTATTATATTCAGTCTTGGGCACCTCCTTAGTAATTTAGAAGGAATTCAGAGAAGAGTGACAAAAGTGATTACACACTGATCAAATAAGACTGAGGCTATGGACACGTGAAAAGAGCTCAAGGCTTGAGCCTGGAGCAAGTTGTACCATTGTATTTCCATACAAACAAGCTAAGTGTGATTATATGTGTACAACACAATCTAAATGCATAACTCTGGACTATATATCTACAGAGAGTCACATTTAAAAATTTATGTTAAAAGCATGTTCAGGTTGCAAAATCAAGCATTCAAGTGGTAGGAAATGCCTGCGCAATTTTAATACAGTCCCTTTGTGAATATTCATGATGATACAGCCTGTAGCTGTATGATCCATCAACAATGTATTTTTCCATACTCACATCCTGGCTCATGTTTACCTCCTCTTGTCTCATCCCTCTTTTGGTCTTCTGCTTGCGCCAGCTCCTGCCTCCCCTATCTTTTATCCTCTCCCTCATCCTCTGCCTGAGACGACTTCTGTTTGCCCATAATCCTTGCTCCTTGAGCCTCTCTTTTTGCTCATACCTCTTCTTTCTTCTAGTCTTCCTTTAGCACTTCCCACCTTCCTCATCTCTCCACATTAGTCAGATCATTCTTCTTTACCTCTTACAAACATCTTAGCAAGGGGAATGCTGATAACACGGAAAAGGCCAATTTTCTGCTTTCTTGCATGATATTTAGGCCCACAAAGGTATGAACAGCTGGGACAAAAATTATAAAGCTTTTTCTACCCTTCCAGCCCTCTTCAAGCAAGCTCAGTCACTCAAGGGGAGGCACAGTTTTGTCAGAGCTCTGCTGTTGTTGAGTTTGTGGAATTAAGGTAGAAATTTTGAAGAATGTAGTCAGCGTAACAAGAGTCTGTTAAACCTCTGTAAGTAGTGGATTTTTTTTTCCCCTGGAATTGTATAGTTTGACAGGGATGTCATGGGATGGCAAAAAGCATAGGCCTAGTGCTAGGAGTCATCCTCCCTAGAAACCAAAAGTCAAGTGTGTGCTGCAAAGCATGTGTCTGTTACAGCTTCTCAAGAGAAAGGAATGTATTTTTTTCTGTCGTGGTAGATTTTCTCCCCTTAATCCCAGTCTCAGAGAAGGCTGACTTGTGCTGTTCAATACTCTCCAAAGAAATAAGCTCAAGACATTCATGCAGAGAGTAAAAATTCTGTCCGAATGATCAAAGTTAGACTTAGCAGCATGAAGCAAGACTTTAAAACAAGAAGTGATGGGCAGCCATAATTGTAGATGGGTCTAACAGCCCTACCTATACCATTGAGAGAAAAACTGGCGACACAAAGGCTTAAGGGAAAACATAACACCCTACAAATATCTGGCAGGTAAAATGGAAAGGATGGACAGAAATTATTTAGGATTCCCTGAGTGGAAGTTATAACATGAAACAGCGCTATGAAATAAGCTCATATGGGAACTAATGCAAGCCCTTTAAATTTTTTTCTGAGCAAAAATATGAAGTGTAGCATAGGGAATCATCTTGCACTGAGGAGGAGTTGAGCTGGATGATCTATTAGAATTTTTCCATCTCTTTCTTCTGTAATTAATGGTAGAAGATTTACTAGCGACCAAAAAGAAAAAAAAAGTTCCCTCAGCCTGTTCATCCAGTCCCTCTCTGTCTCATTAGGTGGAGACTCTGCTCTCCTTATGTATCACAAGAGAGAATGTATCAAGAAGATGAAGAAACATCTTCATCCGATAAAAGAATTGCAGACTCTAATGGTGTAGCTGGCAGCAAAAGGCAGCCAAGCTTCTTCCTGTAACTAAGGAAAGAACATTTAATGGAAATTCACATACGATAAGATTAAAAAAAAATCAAGACAATACCTTTACTGCTGTGTAATTTATGCAGTCACCTGAGAGGGAAAAAAAAGGAGTCCAACTGTATTTTAATGGCTGCATTAGAAATGGACAGGATTATAGTTTACAGTTTTTATACTGCTTCTACACCTTGTAGAGAAATACATTATATAAATTTTCAGTTATAATTTAAGGATTTAACTTCTAATCTAATTTTCTAGGTGAAAGAGTCTTTAGTTCTCCACACCTACATTCTTTTGGATGGGTGAGGACAGCACGAAAAGTATCTCCTAAAAATTAATAACGTGCACTCTGCTCAATTTTTCCATCTCACTCTTTCCTCCCTTCCCAGTTCTCTAAGAGACCCTTATTTTATGAAGTTAAATAGCCTTAGTGTGAAAGAACTTACACCTTCTTAAAGAAAATTGTTTCCTGATAGCAGGTTTTCGATACCAGCCACTTCAGGTGGAGACAAATTCCTTTTGGGGATTAAATACATTTCTAAATAATACCTGACGTAACTCTTACAAAAGGCTATGCTCAATCATACGTGGCCAGCCTTCCTCATCTGATAAGATACATGATAAAAAATTCTTATGACCCAGAGCCACAAGGCATTTAAAGCCTCTGTCAGAGACCTGGTGGATGGGGAGACTCTCGGTGTAGTTTATGGGTGAGAGATGGCAATCATTTCCCAAGTGGCCCAGGATCGGAGTAACTGGGTCTGCCGTGGGGTCCAAAGGTGATTTTCTGGTGTCAGTCACAGCTCACTTCTTTCCACAGAGCGGACTCAGGTTGCTTAGGAGGCCCCACAGTAGTAAAGCCACTAAGAAAGCCAGAAAGACCTTGCATGGAGTCATACTCGAATGTGTGAAAACTGTATGTACATTGGGTGTTACAGGTTAGGTAGCCATCTACAAGGCAATAATAGTAATCTACTGTTACAGAAGAATATGAATTGTATTTCCAAATCTTATTGTTTGAGAAGTTTAAAACTACTACAGACAGAAAAACAGTAATTATGAAATAATACATAATCTTGTTCTGACTTAGAGATGGCAGAAGAGCACTAGGCGTTCACAGACTTTTTGTCCCACCTCCCAGTGACTTTCAGCCTTTCAGCCACGCCATAGCGGTGGGACCTACTTGCATTTCTCAGTTTTGTGTCTTGCAACATACCACTTTGAACTGGCCTGTGTATCATCAGTGGCAAATGTGGCATAGGATTGCTCCTGTCTGAGTTCAGATCATGTCCAGATTTACTGCTGAACAAATGAGCCTTCGAGAACTTTAGCTTGAAAGTCTTTACTGTCTCAAATTCCATGTTATTCTGTATTTTCTAACCTATGTGCTTTCCTTTCTGTATTATTTAAATATGCAGCTATAGATGATAAAACTTTTCAATACATATTTTACTTGTACTTGTAACTGCATCCCTGTTTGCTAAAAGTATTTCTTAAATCCACCTTCTTCCACAAAGTCTCTCATCTCTGATCTATATAAAAAGTGCACATCATGTTAATTCAGATTTATTAAAAAACCAAACCTGCTCAGCTCTGAGATTAACACATATTCAGATCACCATATGCACAGTCTGTATTTAAGGTCTGTCTATCACAGAAGTTCCATATTCAGAAACTGTGTGTTCCTGTTATCTTCTACATTGAGCTAAATAAATGTGATCCTAAAATAATTACAGTTGCAAAAGCCTGAGGGGCACACAGTATCCTCATTGAGGCAAAAGCAAATGATATGAAAGGAGTTTTGAAAGAATAAAGTAGAACATTGACCAGAAAATGATGCCTTCCTGTTTGCTTCCTCTGGGAATCGAGAAGACTTCAGTGGAAATCCAGGGGGCAGTTCCAGGAAAAGAATTGTTTCTGTTTATGGAAGGAGCATGTTTGCCTCATGTAGGAGGAGAATAAAGCGCGTGGCTCCCTATTCCACAGACCCTTTATACTGTGAGTGGCTGGTATTCCCCATCCCTAGCACTGCCGCTCTGCAGGGTCTGCAGTGGCTGCTGTTGGCCAACAACCATTGCTGGGCGCTTTTACCATCCGTATGTGATGATGAAATACCATAGGTGTGCAGAGACAGGACCAAGGTGCTTTTGCAGGGGCAATTTCCCTGAAAATCGGTATAGATAAGGGGGTGGGAATGGCTGAAGAGCTGGTGTGTTTCTGGTTCCAGTCACTGCTACTGTGGGAGTAAGCACTGAAACTCCTAGCAGTCCCTCCACTTCTTAAAAGCCATCCCAGCTGAAACTCGAGTCTTTGCAAGGTGTTGTGGTTGGCACCAGGATCTGAAGAGGTGGACGGGAAACTGGTCAGGATTCTGCTCTCGGCTGTTTGGGGCAGGATTTCTCGGTATGTGGCCAGATAGTAGCTGTATTAGTACATGAGGGAGAAAAGTAGACCTGCTGCATAGTACGATCTTTTTTACATCAACAAATAAATCATAATACAAAGACAGCAAGCCCCAAAGGTCTTTTATTCAGGTGTTGTAAGTTTCAAAAAAAAAAAAAAAGTAATTTATCTCAGGTAGACTCTGTTTAAAGAAAATGTTCTTGGAAGACAACTCAGCAAGCATATTTAACATTAATGGGATTGGGAAGAATAATTTATGTACATTAGAAAAAAGGAAGCCCAAAAAATCATAAGAACTGAACACAAGCCAATTCAAAATTATTTAGGATGTTGTACAAGTTACAACAGTACATTCCGTGACTTGTAGCCTAATATCAAATATCACGAGGAGTCTTTACAAAATTAAAGACCAGACACAGCTCAGCATGTTAGATCTATGATGAATATGAATCAGTTCCACTCTCTCTTCAGCCCTGACCACCGTTCCCATGCCAATTGACTGAAGTTAAGCTATACAAATTAAATGCAAAAAGAGAAAGCAGTCAGTAGTATGCATTCAAAAACATGTAACTTCAGAAATGAACACAAGATTGCTTCTCTTCCCCATCTCAGTCCCTCACCTACTTCTACTCTGCCAGGTATCATGTCATATAATATCTTTTCTCAGGCCACAAGACAGTAGACTTATACTTTATTTACCTGTCAGAGTTAGGCACATCCGTAGTCTAAAATTCACAATAAGGCTAAATTTGGATTCTAGTCCTATTGTAGAATGCCACCTTCCTCAACAAATAGTGTACTTGGCAATAGGACAGCTTCTTCATATTTTTTTTTTTCCCTTGGAGAAAGTCGCTGGTTCAAGGTACATTAGAGTATTAGACTCTGGTCTTAGAATAATAAATAAAAAAATGCTGAAGCTGGCAAAGTTCAAACTGACACATTTATAACAGTGAGAGTAATCATCCTGTGAATCAGATTTCCAAGGGATGTGGTAAATTTTCCATAATTAGGGATCTTTAAGTCAAGACTGGATATCTTATTAAGAGGAATATTCCAATTCTATTATAAATTCTTAAGCCTGATTCAGGAATAAGCTGGCTAGAGCTGTATGGTCTAACTTATGCAGGAAAGCAGATATCATAGTGATTTTGTGTGAACCTAACATCTATGAAAAATAATAGTAATGGTAAAAATAATAGCTTTACAGCTATTTAAGTAGTTAAAGTTAGACACCAGAGTCCGGAGTTAGGCTATTATTTAAGCACCTGGTTTTCAAGGATACTAAGAGTCAAATAGCTTTTGATGGACTCCATGGACAATATCCTATAGCAAACAGAAATCAAAAAAGGGAGTTGTTCTACATCAATCTCTGCAAAAAACCAAAGAGAAAATAAATCAAACAAAACTTATGAATGCAAGGGAATTTCAAGCTCCAAATGCTGAGGCAGCATTTGTAAGCAAAGGAAAGAAAAATCAACTTCAATTTCAGGAAAGTAGTGGGGATCCTTTTTTTATTACAATTTAGTTTTTATTTGGAGATTGTAATTCACTAGAAGATTTACTTGGCGCTTTTTTCATCACTGCCGTTTATATAAAGATGTTTTCTTAATGAAGATGACCTACTATGAGATGAAGACAGGAAAAGTTTTAGAACAAACTATTTTACTGAAGATAAAGTAGGAAGCAGCAGTCCGTGGAGATCTAGATGGGGAGCTTTGGGGCAGAAATTTCAAAGGCAGTCATTGTTGGCCCAATGTTGATCTCTCTGAAACCAGTGGAAAAACTGAGTGCTTTTTTGTAATAATGCTCTTTAATGGAAGCAAAGCCAGGGCAGAGAGAAGTGTTTATGATAATTAAACCTTTTGTGTCAACTACCCGAAAACTTTTCAAGTTTAATGGTGCAGTAGTAGACGACTATCGTCATTCCCAAAGCTTTTCTTTGTGATAATTGTTATAAATCCCTACCCTTCCCTTCACTCAATGAGGAGGAATTTTCTTCCTTCTTAGCTCATATGTCCACTTTGAATTGGGGAAAATAAGTCTAGCCAGACAGTGGAAAGAAGCATAGGGCATCAGATTGCCCATTCATTTAGTAGCACAGAAAATATTTTAAACTAAAAACACTGAACTGAGGACTTTAACATACAATTTGACATCTCCTATTACTCTTTTCACAATCCTTTAAAATTTCAGAAAGAGGCATTATTACTTGAACCCTCTCAGAAATTAATTTCCATTGCGATACATGCTGTTTAATCACTTAACCGATGTCGACCTGCCATAATGCTGTGCCTCATAGCTACAGCCAAGTGAAACATCCCTCAGACACAGCTACCTGGGCTGGGCAAAGCACCAGGGCTCACATGCCATGTGCCGCTTCAGGTATCCGAGCTCGCTAGAGGATCCCTGCACAGCACCGCTTCGTACATCTTTAGTCTTCTTACAATACCGGTACATTAAAAAAGTATGCACTAGGAGGAAAGTACTGTTCTTATTCCCTTTTTACAAGCAGAGAGAGATGATAATAATTTGCAGAAGTGCTCATAACTATTATTATTTATTATTTGCACTGTGATAGCATCTATGAACAGTCTGTGGCAGAGCTGGAAACAGAATCTAGTCCTTGTGAGCACCAGTCAAGTGCCAAAACCACAAGTCCTTCCTTCCTCCCACACTGCATGTATTTGTAAAGAATTATGCTTTTTTTCAATTTTGTAACTGCTACAGCACGTTAACCCCCCACCCCCCACAATATTCTGGTCTGTATTTGGTTTAGGAAATTACAGTTTTTAAGGATATTTTCATTATATACTTTTTGCTCTAGATCAATTTAATGCTTTCTCCTTTGAGAAGGCCATGAATGAAGGAAAAGGAATTACCACATCGCACTTGTACGTTCTCAGCAATTACTCATTTGCACTCGTTCACACATTCATATGCACATAGTCACAAAACTCAGCTTGTAGAAAACATTGATTTCCAGGGAACTCTCATAGTGTGTGACTGATCAAACACAGAAACCATTTAACCTCTCTCAGACACTACAAATACAAGTAAGAGGAAGTGAGAAAAAAAAGGAACTAGCAAAGTTTCAAACAATGGAGTCGAGAAAAAAAGCCTGTATGCAGTTTTTCACCACCACAACAACAAAATTTGAGTCTTCTAATTTTCATTCCTGTAGAAAACACAGATTGTAGTGGATCCTGGCTGCAAAATTCACGGTGGTGAAAACAGGCAGGAAAAGGGTTAAGTGAGCCGGGATAGGAGGAGCCCTTCAGAGTCTGTTAAAAGATGTAAATAACTTTTGCGCTGAATGTGGCTCTGATTAAACAAAGCCATTATTATTAGCTTTTTAAAACTGTAAGTCTGAAATATACGCAGCAACTTGCCAAGTAACAATGGCATGTCACTTGTTTCCTATTCTTCTCACTTCCATCCTAGTTTTACCCTCTTCGCTGTCCATGCTATTCTCATTCTTAACTTTGGGCCCTATACTGATTAACCCAGTGGAGCCCAGGTCCATGACTTGGCTTCTAGAGGCTACTGCAACATGAAGAGCATGTAACTAGTAATAATAATAGTCTCCAGACACTTACCACTGGGCACGGTGCTTATTACCATGAGTAGTCTCATTGAAGTCAGTGACACTGCTTTCTTCCAGGAGTAGTTACAGTGCAGTTAATGGCTCTCTTTGTAGTGTAAACACCACACCCTATGAAAGTGTTTAAAATATCGGGACTTTATAAGCTATTCTGGCCAGGTAATCTGTCTTTATTTGTCCTGCCGAGCATCCCACGTGATTATGACATGATGTATTACAAATTAGAAATGCAATACCTTCAGCTCTAGGGTTTTTTCACTTTTATAGTTGCTTCACTCTTTATAGAAACATGGCAGTTATGTTAGAGCTAGCACTCTAAATGCCTTTTTCTCTAACTTATCTATGTGCCCCTAAATCTTATGCACGTTTTCCAATCAGACTGAAATTCAGACAACCATAATAGGACTACTGGATACAGTTAGTGCTTCAAGCATAGTGCTACTTGAGTCAGAATTTCTAAAGATTTAGCTGTCTTTGGCCTCAAGGAAAAAAAAAAAAAAGATTTTGTCATTCATTAAAAAAAGAGAAACTCTCAGCAGGGTTTTTTTGTTCATGTAGACATGAAGATCATGCTGGAGCTACAATTATGCCCGAAGTGACCTCAGTCTCTCAGTGTTTTTCTCAATCAGTACGTGGTTCCCCATTTTTTTTCAAGGAAGAAAGAGTTGAGTTTAAGTAGAGTTGAGTTTTTGGCAAAGCAGCATGTTTATTTGGGAAGGACTATCTTGCACAGGTATGAGTGATTTCCATTCAGGTGGGGTGGCCAAAAGGATTCATGAAGAAGCGAGCAGCTCTGTCCTTCCTTCAGCCAATTTCAGTGAGAACTGCGCTACCCTGTACGCTGAGAGAGAATTGCTTAGAAGTGGGAAAGCAGGAGGTGGCATAGCATTACCCAGATGGGAGAGCCACTGACACGGGTCTTCCAGTTAAAGGAATTGAAATCCCAGAGGGATGGAGAACATTGTGTGTTTCTGTGTACGTGTGTGAAGCTGGAAGTGCTCCAACCTATATGTATACAACCGGGTGTGATAGACATTTAGGAATATCTTTTTAGGTGCTTATATATTCCAAAATCCTGTAATGAGAGGAAAAGGAAAATGGATAGAGAGGAAGATAAAATGGTGAGGGGAGGTAAAATTGTGTGGAGTGGGCCAGAGTGCCCAGAGGACAGGACAAATGCACTAAATTATTCAAGTGACTAAAACCATCTCCACGTAATAAAGCTCAAAAGAAAAATTGCACAAAATGATCATGCATTCCTGATGGAAAGACTTCTCTTTCAGTGAAAACCAACAAAAAATAACTCAGCACAAGTAGATCCAATGAAAAGAAACAAAACAAAACAAAAAAACCTCTGTTAAAACTGATTTAGGTTTGCTTAGAGGTATTTTGTGCCCTTTCCGAGGATCAAGTGTAGCAAATCCTAAGCTTCTGAAAAGCAGGGAATGCATGGGCAGATCTCAGTTTAAATTTCTGAAATCTGGGGAATTCAAGTTTTAATTTACCTCCATCTGCCCTACACTCACTTACTCAGCTCCATAGAAAGAGCATCACATCAATGTTTTTTTTTTTTTTTTAATTTACAGTGCCTTCATCCTTCTGCAGATGACTCAGTCTAACACTTTTCTTTCACTTACCAGTCTGTAAACCCACAGACCACACACATCTCCTCCCATCTAGCTGCTGACGATCTCAGTACCCTACCACTAACGTAATATACACATGACGGTGCAGAAATGAGGTATATAGGCTCTTCCCAGGTGCATCAGTATCTTTTCCCTTTGATCGTGGAAGCAGGAGTCACTCACAGGGATTCACATACACACCCAGAGAGACACAACCGCTCCCCAGGCATCTCTCACCACAGTCACCGTCATGCCGCACTATCCCTCTATCCTCCGGCCTACCCTTCTATCTCTGCACATACAGGCCATATACCGAATTCAGCAGAAAAACCCCTGGGGAATCCCCAGCAGCTATACGCAACTTCCAGAGGGCACAATTAGGCTGCAGGGCCATGTCATTTAACTCTTTGCTTCCCAGTTTTCCAAAATCTGCGTTTGGCTGTGTCCTTGTTGTGGAGTGACACAAAAGGCATTTTCTTAATTCACAAAGCACTGTTTGTCTCTTGATAAGTATATTAAATATTCTAGGGAATGACTTTATAGCAGGGGTATATTCATCAGCACGTTTCAAGTCATCACTGCAGAGCACGTGCAGAAGGCAAAACTTCACATTTGTAATTATGAGTATTTACCCCATGAGACTGATTTTAAGTGCTGTGATAATTTGATTACTGTGTATTTTCAATGAAAATAGTTCCAGTAACTTGATTCTTCTTATAAAAGTACTTCTAGTGTGTATACAAATGAAGCAGCTATTCAGAGTTTGGATGGTAAATACATGTAAGAGAAAGCAACTATCTGTTTTCAGGCATAACCTGCAAATAGAACAATAAGCAAAATTAACTGAAGTAAACAGGAATTAAGTATTCATTGTGAAGAGCTGGGGCTCATATTGTATCACAGAAAAATGCATAGATCTATCAGGTAATGCAGCCAGTATTTTTAATGACCCTTCATGAAGCTGTAATGGCATATCTTGCATGAGGTACTTGAAGATCAATTAATAGTTAAGATGAAAGGGCCAAGAATCCACACTGTCTTACCGCCCTGAGGCTTTGAGTTCAGCAAAGAAACACAAACCTCGCCAGTAAACTTATCATCCAGGGCTTTGCAGCTGACAGTCTGTGGAAAGCTTGATTTAAAAGCTGTCTCAAGGTTGCTCTCAAGCTCCCAGTGTGTTCGAAATAGGACCAGGTTCAGGTTTAGACATGCTGTCGGCAGGCAAAGGACTGGGCCTGCTCCTGAGGATGCCCAGGAGCTTCTCTTGGCACATTTAAGTGCTAAGGAACATAAAAGTTAGGAGGCATGTCTAGCCTTTGAGCCAGCTGGAATATGCACTTGTCTCAGCAGCACATTACCTCCACAACCCACATATACACTGTTTCCAAATCAGTAAAACAATAAATTCCTTTCAATCTCTTGTGGCAGCTCTTCTTGAGCCATTTTACTGAGCAAAGTAGACTGGACGGTGCATGTAATACTTGCTTAGTGACAAACCACTGTCACTTTTTAGGGTGGTAGGTAAGAGTATGCACAAGGTACCTGTTATGTCAGAAAGTAGGTCCTGAATTAAAACAATCCTACTGACCTTTACTTTTGGGAGTGGTGGGCAGTGGAAGGCTGCTGTGCAGCAAGGCAGCATCTTTCTGGTGGCCTCACAGCTGTATAATTCCTGCCGAAGGTAATACACTGCTCAGCTATGCAGCACAAAGGGAAAGCTGTGAGCACTCAAAGCAAACGAACTCCCAAACTCTGTGAGTTCTTAGCCTTTTTTTTCCCTATGAGCCTGTTTTTTGGTTGCTTTTTGTTGTTGTTGTTGGTTTTGTTTTCTTTGCAATACCAATGTGGCTGGAAGGGACAGGCAATTTGAAAACAAAAGTTTATCTCTGCCGTTAATACCAGGCACTTAGACAGTGCCATGAAATTGTAGCTATTTGAATTCACAAATCCATGTTTACATGCAGTGAAGAGACAGCGGATACATACATACAACCTGAACTACACGTATTTATTTTTCTAAGCTCATGACTTGTCTTGTAATTGTTATGCCCGTGTAAAACATTTGAACTAGACCTCTAAATGTGGAATAGGCAGCCTAATCTGATGGAAAAGGACAGTTGACAGCGGGGAGATTGCATTTGCATACTAGAGAATGATTCTCTTTCCCAGGCTGTTTTGTCCTTCTGGACAGAGTGCCAAAAATGATAGGTATAAATGGTAGCTTAAACAAAGCTCGGTTTAAATTGAGATGCTAATTGTGCGACTAGACCGGGTACCAGTGCACATGCGCGGGGGACAGGCAGAGGGTTCTTTCCAGTCCCTGCGTTTGAACTCGGTGGAAAAATCCATCCTTGCTTAAAGGTTACCTTAAGGAGACACTAATCTCTGTGACTGCGTAATTATGACTTTTTCTGTATCTCTAATAAAATAATCTGTGTCCTTATTTTCAGCTTTAAAAGGAAAGTATTAAAGAGCCCTGACCACAGAAAGCTTTTTTATGAATATGACCCTTTGTCCCAGGTAAGTATTGCATCAGGGAGTACAGTGGCATACCTGTTGCTTAATTTTAGAAGGAAAAAAGGTTTTAAATTTCACAGCAAGAGAAAATATTAATATCTTTGTAGGGAATAGTTTCTGAAAATAACTGCTAGTGGAAAAAACAGAAGCACTCAGGGATAGTATCTAACATCCCAAGTGGACTATTAGTTGAGGATTTTAATTTTTCATACCAGCATACCTGTTCCTATTAAAAAAAGAGATATCTATTTTATTAAAAAAGTGTGTCATTACTGTTTCAATTTTTCCAGCTTAAAAACAATAAGGAAACTACTTACCTAGCATTTAATTAATTTATGCAAGATGTATGTACAGTAAAAAGTAATGACTGGAATACATCCCTTTCCTAAAGTCAGATGAATACTTTCAAACATAGATAACGTAAAACGTAACACTGAGCAAGTCTAACACATGCATGGTGGAAGACAATAGAATGTAAGTATTAATAGAAACCAGTTCCCAGTTGCAACTGTTTTTCAAGGGAATACAGTTAGAAGTTAAGCATTTGATATTCTATGCTTATGCCAAACTTGCCTCACAGCAGATATTTTCCCACATAGAAACTCTAGCAGTGCCACCTTGGGATCTCCGCGGATCATATTCCCCTCTTGAAAACATTTTGGGGTTTTGCAAAAAAAAAAAAAAGAAAGAGAGAAAGAAAAAAAAAATTGACTGTCTCACTGGATTGAACCTCAAAGGCTTCTTTGACGCAAGTGTTATTTTGACCACGTGAACGTGGTTTCCATTTTTAAAAAAACTAGATTAAAACATGCATGAACAAACTGTCCATTGAACTTTAATGTTTCTTTGTTGCTTTGATGGTTAGCAGATTTCTGCTTCATAGATTGCCTCCTCCCCATACATTCGAAAAGTGAAATGATACATTGTAATTTGAATGATAATTTTGTTTTGATGATTTAATTGATAACAGACAGAGGAATAAAATCCCTGTTTTTCTCTGCCATGCAGATGATATAGCTACATTTCTTAGTAAACATCTGTATGTAATTAAGGGATGTTGCACTAAAACTGTTTCTTCCTTACCTTTACCCTGGGGTTTTCTTGAGGCTCTGCAGGATAATCCTGGTTCAGGAAAGGAGATGTTGCCTCTTGTCATTCAAGGATTCTTTATCTTTACTTTTAGTGGTTTAGGTGCCAACTAAAAGTTATCTGCCCACATTGGTTTTAATGACGTCAAGACCAATCATAACACACCCCCTTTTGTTATCTTTCCAAGAATCTTTGCAATCTCATCCATTTATCTTAAAGAGACCTTAATAGCTGTATTTTAGTGCACACAAGGTTTGACCTAATGTGTGTATGTATATTTGCAGCTGCAATGTTATGTGAAAGACAGCAAAAATATTCAGTAGGATTGCTTCTAACCCTATTGTTTTATTGTGCAGTAATACCGTATTTTTTAAGAGTTGCACATCTTTGTATAGACATGTAAATCAAAAGCAGACCAAGGACTGTTCAAACCTGCTCTGCCTATGTTGCACACAGGGAGTTATTCATTCAGTTTATCAGCCATAAAAATAATTGCACTACACTCAGAACTGACTGACATCTTTTATAATTTTTAACACTAAAATGTCCTGGTAAAAAAGAACACTACAATAACAACACCTGATTAGTAGAGAATTACCACTGTAAATTATAGTGTTTGCAGAATAAAACAGAGTTGAAAGAGTTACAACTTTATGTTAAAAGGTATAATTAGGATTTTTTCTCCCTTTCTCTCCTATAATTCCTTAGCAATATCCTAAGTAGCATGTCTATTCTCAGTCCTGGAAAAACAGCCAGGTGACTGCTATTGTCCAAATTTCCAAATGTTCTTTTTTTAATTTTAAAATTTTAAATAAAACAAGAACAGATTTTCATCAATACTTGGATTTCTGTTTCACACACAGCTATAATGACTGCTAATCTTTAAGGAAGAAACAAATACATGTTTACACAAATGTAAAAAGGAGAAGATTAGTGTGTGTGCGTGCGCGCGGAATTCCTGCTAATCTGGATGTCCTTTCTTCACCAGCGAAAGAGCAGTTACAAATGAAATGCAATCTACTGTCAGTAGACTTGCAAAAATAACTTTAAAAAAAATTTGAATGTCACAGTAAAATAAATAGACTATTTGATTTGATTTGTGAGAATGTCATTTGAAAATATTGACCTTTGACATCTGTGATGCTGCTTCAGAAGTTTTTAAAGCATTTTCCCAGTATCTAAAAGCCAGGATAAATCTTGTGAAACTTCCTGAGTATGTTGTTCTTCCTTGCCATATTATACATAATAGATCTTGATACTTGCATTCACTCACATGAAAATCTCAAGGGTCTTGATCATCTGCTAGTTTGTCAGCAGAAATACTTCCAAGGTTCTTCAGTAGTGATGGACTCCAAGAGACTATCTGTGTTGCTGTTTGATGGCCATTCCAGGAGTCAAAACCATCATCAAGACTAGACTGTGATCTTGTAAGCATGGGCTCAGACATGCTGGAGGGTACCCTTAAGAGCACATGGGACCCTGCGTGTCCAAGCATGCCAGGTAGGTTAATTCCCGACCAAGTATGCCCAGATAAATAGCCTACAGGTTGATTGAGAAGCCGTCTGTCTGAGAGGCAGCCAAAGGGAGAGGATCTAAATAGCAGTGTAGCGTGTCTCTGCTCAAGGTGCTCCAGAGGCTGCTCTGCCTGAGTGATTTTACCATACCATAAGTTTTATATGAATTACTGTGTCACAGATATCAGATTTTGCTTTACTTTTTTATTTCATATGGAAAATACATTAGAAGAGAGAATTACATGAGGTTTGAGAGAACAGTCTACTCGTCAATCCTTACCTTAGATTCGCCTGTCTGGATTCCACATACTTGACCATGGGTCGATAGCATTGACCATCTCAGCTCAGGAAAGGGTCCCAAATGTGAAGCAGCAAGGAGTTACATTAATAACTTAACACTCTTGTTCCCTCAGCCAACTGCATGGTTACTGACAGACGTATTTGCACGGTGCCTGTCGGCATCCATACCTGGCCTATGAATAAACAGAGCACTTCAGTTTCTAGCACTGACAGTCCCTTATTCCTTGAGAAGCTCATTTATTTATCACCTCATTAAACTAAAGAAAATGAAAAAAATATAAACAAGTCAAGGTTTTAGGATATCACAAGGGTGGTCTTCTATTGCAATAGAAAGAAAATGCTGCAGAAGGAGATAAGCTTGAATGGTGCAATAGGCAAAACTCTTCTTTAGTCCAGTTTACCTTATTCCTGTTGCTACTATTATCAATCTAAAGTTAGAGAAGTATGACGATGAAAAAGGAAACTTTATAAACAAGGACTTCAGCTTAAAAAAGACACACTCTCCTTCAGTGTGTGCACATTTAGTTCGGTATTTCTCTTGGCAAAGTTTAGGCATGTCTCTAGTTAACAAATGTGTGCTGCTGTCAGCCCTTTTCAAGAATTATATTTGATGCTGGATGCCAAATAACTTCTTTAACTATTAATAAATAACTCACAGGTATCTTAGATAGTGTGCACTTGAGGAATTATGCTAATACTTTCTATGCTGAAGACAAGGAAAATTCCGCCCCCCCCCCCCCCCCCAATTTCCACTTTTGCTGACAAGTTCTCTGAGCTCTGCTTTCAGAACAGGTTCATTCTCATTAAGACAGCCATCTAATCTCATGGAAAATCTGATCACCAACTATCTGCTTCTTGCTGATGTTGCTGAGAAAATTCCTATTGACTCCAGAATGGGAGAGAATATGGATCAATCAATTTTGGAGTCTGGTCTAGCTGCGTATATTTCATTAGCTTCATGGCAAAGAGTCTTTGCAATTTGAAAAGAACCGAATAGTCACTACTGTGTGAACCAAATTACACTATACATTACATGTTACCTAACTAACAATAAAATATTTTATAGGTAAAAAAAGAGCATTAAGTGACACCATGATTTTTCATGTGGCTTGCAGAGAAAAAGGATCTCTAAGGGAATACTTAGATAAATTATACTCCAAATCTCAAGGTGTCAGTTTCTTGGAACATTATTTTTAGTGGAATTAATTTTTTATCATGTTTATTTGAATCTATTTCAAGCTACTCCATTGTAAGAGCTGCTTTGTTAATGCCACAGAGACTGAAATGGCTGTTATCTCAATCATTTCTCCTAACACTGAAGTAATTCGTCACTGTCAAGTGATAGTAGGTAGCCCCTTTTCACATGCCATTTACTTCCTACATTTAGTTAATACCACAGAAAATTTGTAGGGTAAATTTCATCCAAAGTGAAAGTTTGGAAAGAGAATGTTTTAAAAGCAAAAATCCCCAGAAAGCAGCAGTTTGTAAGGTGTTTTGGTTTCAGGAAAAAAAAAAATATTCTGAGTACTTCTTGACCACCAAATTCACTGTGGCAGTAAAATTAATATCGTACTGGGGAAGACAGAGGAATAGGCAAGGAGAGTTGATATAAGAAGGAAATCCCTGAAAATTCAGACAAACTTTTTGTCTCTACTTTTGATTTGAAGATCTGGTGGCTAGAAACCTTTTTCTCATTTCAAGCATCAATTTATATTTTCCTTACGGTTAAAAT
Organism: Mycteria americana; assembly: GCF_035582795.1. NCBI lineage: Eukaryota > Metazoa > Chordata > Aves > Ciconiiformes > Ciconiidae > Mycteria > Mycteria americana. Next base: position 159,168,862 of record NC_134366.1, read on the forward strand.
ATATTTTTTTTTCCTTGTGGATTTATCTCCCAAGAGATTTCAGACAGCGGTGTCTCAGCTTGCAGTTTTGGCTCTCCGGGCTCATGGGAATTTCAGCCCTCAACTCCAGAGGGTGCTTTAGCCAGGAAAGGGTAAAGCTCTGGATGAATGTGCCTTTCTCTTTCCCAGGTGACATCTTGACAACCTTGCCCTGGAGAATTGTCTACCAGAATCTGTTTCATCAGTCTTCTGAAAAGGATGATTAAATGAGCAGACTATTATGCACTACACCTTCTTCTTTTCTTTATAGACTGTCATATAAATTAGACAATTCCACTTTACTACCTTTACATTTATTTAAAGCTTTTTCCTCTGCAGTTTGTGTTCCACTGATGATGGTTATTCTACCATGTTTCTATTACTCGCGATAACATCTAATTTCACATCCGTCCTGAGGAGCTCAAACTTTTTCTTATCTCAAAGTTTTATTTTGTTGTACAATGGCTGCAGCTGGTTTTGACTGCCATGTGTAGTTCCATAGGTGCGTTAGGCACCACTCTCACCTGGTGCTGCTCTCATTGCTTCCCTTTTCCTTTCTTCCTCCCCTCCACCATTATTACTTGCCATATAGTTGCCTCTTGTTAAAGTCAGAACTTCTGAGTTTTGGCATTGCTAATTCTGAATAAATGCTTATCAGCTGAGTCATAGAAATATATATGATGTCTATCCATGAAAAAAAAAAAAATCCATTCATGAACTTTCCCACAGGTGCATCTCAGTAGTTCAACATGAAAAGAGTTTTGTGTTAGCCTCAGCTTTTCAGGTCTGTTATGATACTGGTCATGATTTGTTTTCATCAGAACATATTAAATGGTAATATTAAGTCTGAAAACGGTAATCTTCTTGAATCATTGCTACCACATCTTTCTTTCATAGCTGGCAACAATCTTTTAGCCAGTCACAAACCTGCAAGGTCATTTCTTCTGACAGATTGTCTGACTGTTGAGTGTCTGGAGTAAGGCTGAGTTGGAGCTGTTGAGTGAGGTTTGCTTGGAGTCCTAGGTTAGGGAGATGTTACAGAAGAATTACTGATGTATTTTCATTTTCTGCTGGGACAACTACAGGGAATCTTCCATGTTTCGGTCTGACTGGATGTTCATACTTACAGTTATTCAACAAAAAATCAACAAAATTAAATTAGAAGTTTTCTGACTGTTTTATCTACACTGGTCACTAATGAAAGAAAAGAGTCTAAGGGACGTTTGCTTACCTCCTCAGCGCTGGACATAATAAAATCACCTTTGTGAGGGACAATGGCAACTACAGAGTTTTTCCTCCCTTCCCTTCCCATTTAGACAAGCTCTGCATGTACCCGTATTTGAATTACGTCTATTCTTTAGAAAGGTGCTTACCTAGTTCACTGTTGGGAGTAGAGAGGAAACTGCTCTTTGTGTTTCATAATAAGGAGATGTAAAACTAGTTTTGATTCTAACTACCCCTGTGATCCATATTGATTAAGTCTCAAGGCACAAATGTACTGAGAATCAAGAAATGCAAGATTTGTAGATGGGAGGATAGAGTTACTGGTTCAGTTTTGTTCATGAGAAATGACCCAAGCTCTTTCAAGGTGTTTCTAGAGCTGTCTAGCAGTATTAACATAGACATGTCTGCCCCAAAGTTTTTTGACAAAACAAAACTTGATGTCTCACATACAGGACACTCTCAGAAAAGTTGTAGAATCACTGAAACTCAAAGATGGCAGTGAGGACTGCCAGCTGATCCACCCACTTGGGAGTTAATTGTCAACGGTTCAATAATTAGTAAAGCTTTGCTTTTGTACTGCTTACATTTTAGTGTATTTTGAGTCTTAAATATATTGTAGCTAAGGAAGTACTGTCCATCTGTTCTGGTAAACCCTATTTGTTTTGGTTTGGGTGTTTTTGTCCTGCCTACAGTAGAAGAATAATTAACAGGACTGAAATGCTAGAGACAGTCCAGTTTGTAATCAGCCCTTCTGTACTCAGTGCTTTTCCTAAGGAACTCAGAAACTTAAGGATATGTAAAGAAAAGGAATGGCAAATGTATAAATAGCAGCAAAATCTACATTTTTAAAAGGTCAGTATTCTGAAGGGACTCATTGGTGCCCAAGATGGTAGAAACAGGACCAATGATCAGATGCCATGAGCAGGGGAAACCCTGCATCCTGTCAGCACTGTTCCCTGCAACAATACCTTATTCCTTGTGCAATATGGGACAGTCAGCGCTGATTGGATTAGTGTTAAATTCTACAGGTTTCTGCTCCAAGCCTTCTCTACCTGTCACAATAGGGGCTAAATTGTATGAGCAGATAGATAGCTAACCATAACTAATAAGGGAGCCATGACGTCACATTTGAGAGGGTTGCGGGGAGTTGCACAGGAGTCAGTGAGTGCAGATATGCTGAGGAAAAGGCACACCAGACAAAGAAAGACCAATGACAAATGAGGAAGGGGAAATTAACAGTGATTCAAAATTGCTAAAATACTATGTTTCTTTCTAAAGCTGCGCTCAGCCAGCTCTTGGTGATGTAGACTCTACTGAATGTTTCACTGCTGATAAGGTTATATATTACTTGCGGTTTTATTGTTGTCAGATCTGGCATTGCTCTGCATCAGTTTGTGATGTTTTTGCTGACTGCTTTTGGCACTTCCATAGGTTATGATTCTGCATTGCATGTAGGTGCTAGACATCTGGAGTCTGGTTACTTACAGCAGCCTTATTTTCTTGAGGTACTTTATCCAATCTGAAAGGCATGAAATAATGAAGTGGATTGTACCATAGTGGGAGAAAAGTTATCTCACTCACTAGCTGCCATGGGAAAGACACATGTGCTGAATACCCTTGATTTTGTTGAGCTCTTGGAATGTACAGGGCTAGGGAATGATGTTCTGGGAATCGTGGGGAGTATACAGAAAGCAAAGTGTTACTGCAAAAATATTACTGTTAATAATAATAATTATATATCATGAAGAGAAGCTTAATGATGGGATTAGATACTTCTTTGATGAGATTGTTTGCAGTTAAAGGAAGATGCATACACCCCAATTTCACTGGAAGTAGCAGGAATGGAAAAAGCATGAACACCTTGCTCAGAGTGCTCTCTATTTCCAGGTAATGCCCATGATCTTTCCCTCTTATCTGTTCCCAGAAACATGCTTTAGCCATCGCCTATTTTCATGTGACATCTTCTTTGTCCAGTGCAGTTAAGTCTCTTGCTGCTGCTTCTCCACAGAAGATGTACAAGTATCTTTTAGATCATATAGTGCCTGAGCAGGTTTGCATCCACCTAAGGTCCTTGGGTGGTATTTTTCACAACTGGTCACTTAATATGTCATTCAACTAGCATGAATGAAATGTAACTGCTGAAGACAGGAGGCTGAACAAGCCTATGTGATTGCCCAGCCTCCAGCCTAACGCTCTGATTTTGTGTGCTACATGATATGATAACAATTCCCATTATTCATATATGACTTCATCACCTATTCCTGAGGACTGGATGGCCTTCCAAATGTTATCATGAGAACAAAAAATTACTTAATACCCTCATTCCAAGCCATCTGTTTCTGAATAGGTTTGGGTTTAGCCAGATTTCTGAAAGATATAGCCCTTTGATGAAGATTGATTAGCTTCACCGGAATACACATAACTTGCCCCCGTGGAGAAATAACTCTTCCCTGCTTAGACAGTCCATGACAGAGTGAGCTCTAGGGTAACTATCTACCTAACACTAAGTTTTATAATAATTGCTGCTTGTAGGGAGGTATTTGCCCTGTTGGAGTATATCATAGTAGAATGAGGAAAATAATACAGAAAATCCCAATGAGCTTGTTCCAGTTATTCACTGTCAGTATTGCCTAGTTGTCTAGATCTCAGCAGTCCAGGTAAGGAGGATGCCACCCTTGACTTTGAAGACTAGTTCATGGGATAATGGGTATTACCATCAATAAATGAGATAAATGTCTTTTCATCTGAACTTCACTTTTTCTTATGTTGTATGACTAAGCCAGCCACTGGCAGTATCAAATACTCTTCTACTTGTGTTTAAACACTTTTGAATTGTTATAATTCAATGTATATGCTACTCATTTCACAATATTTTCAATTAGTAGAAATAGAATTAATACTTTTATTCCTATTTTTCAAATATTGAACTTTTCATAAGCCAGCAAAGACAGACACTTAAATATTCTCTGCCAAGACTTCTTCAACTTTCTGCTGGTTTTCCCTTAGTTATTTCACTTTCCTCCAGACTCCAGCATAGATTCATGGTCAGCATTGTCTAGCAGTCTGCCCAGAAAGAATATCCTCTAGCATTAAATCTTCTATTCATTTGTCCTAGTCTCTCCTGGAAGAGTCTAATCTTCCAAGAGAAATTTTAACGACCACAGCCTGAATTGCAAGTGTATTCCAGGTATGCAGGTTATAGACTAATTCATCAAAAAGTCTGTCCTAAGTAATAAATAATGGAAGATTATTAGAAGGTATGATCTCAGCCACTTATCTTTTGGATTTACACTGAGTGATGAAAAAAGAAGAAAGGATGTCAAACTAGGTAAGTACTACCAATAATGTGGTGATTCAGTGAAATCCTCTTTACTTCAATATGATTTTAATATAAAAAATAGCTCTCTAAAGGTAAGCTTCTTGATTTTTATTTTAAGAAAACTAAATTAATTGAAAGGTAGCCAAAAAAAATCCCATAACATTGCTCAGTTTCATTAACGTGTGGATACTAAAAGTGTCGTACCATATAACCTTGCAGTTATGAATCTCATATGATGGAGAAGGTTTCTGGACTCCCAGAAAATATTATAGTTGGGAGTAAGCTGCTATACAATTCATTAAGTTCTGGTCATACGTCTAAGTTATCACCTGAGGAAGAGCATGGATGAATGAGGTGGACCAGAAGAATTGTCTCAGTAGTTGCACACTGACTTGCATCTGGTAAAAATACCTGATTTGGATTAGAAAGTCTTGGGGGAACGTCTGCTTTTTGAAAGACCATTGCATAATATATATAAGAAATATGTAGAAGTCAGTTGAATTAGTACGATATTAGAGAGAGCTGAAAAACCTCCTAATGAAAATCTTTTCCACCAGAAAATGTGAGTTTGTCAAAATGCATTGCCTTTGACAAATTTCTGATCCTACACAGATTTTGATCAGGAACTTTTTCAGACAGCTAAGTTTCTTGACACCTCACTCGCCAAATCCTCACCAGTTTGCCTGGAAGACTGCTTGTCAGGAGCATTGTTTCTGGATTTTGTTAACTTACAGTTTATTGGTCTCTTGACTTTCTAAGCCATGAGAACTGAACCGCAGGTTAGTACCAAGGTAGGTTCTCAGCTCCTGACTCCTGTCTCCAGGATGTTGTGAAAAACTCAGGGAGATTTGAGACTGACTCCAAGAATCCACCAGGGATAGATGGAGTCTAGACTCCTGGCTTTGTAGCAGGGAGACCAGAAAAATATAGGGTGTATAAGTAAATTCTCAGGACTGCCCTTTTATTTTTGAACTGAATTCAGGGGTCAAAAATTAACCCTTATTTTTTATTCTGGAAGTCTGCATCTATTTCATATTTTTTTCAGTTTCAGACTCTGCTCTTTCCAACCCACAAACCCCAAGCCACACCATTCTCTCCCTTTCTTAGACCGATGGTGATAATCTTCCAGCAGATACGAAGAAATAGCCCTGGGTGTGCATAGCTGAGACTTTGGGATAGTTAGAAACTGCGCAATGTCAGTTTGGAAGGAAGCAGCAATAGAGCTAGGAGAGAGTTGTAAGGAACTGCTGATGTGCTGATGCTGATACCTCAGCATCCCAGATTATACCTGTAGGCATACGTATTGTCTATACAGACTCAAGGAAAGATTAATACAGGAAACCTTTAAAGAAAAAGCTGCTGAATGCAATGGCTGTGGCTCTAGCTGGTTTTCTTGTTGCCTTACTCAGAAGGGCAGGGGGTGTTGCTTTCTGGTTCTGGTGCTGAAGACATTTCTGAGGACTGCTCCACTTTTTGTCTTGTATCAGATCAGTTATTCTTCTTGTAAACTTGTAAACTCCAGGAAAATTATCATGATCGCCTGTACTAATATGTCTGGTTGGAATGCCTATATGGTTTAATGGCTGTAAAAATCAGCTAGGTTTCAAGTGCTTTCAATCAGATGCTAGGTTCTCATATGATGTTGAGTATTTGATATATTAACAGAAGTTACAAATATCACTTCTAAATTACAAATTAATTATGAAATTCGACTGCAAGACACTCATTCCTCTTTTGCTCTGTCTTCAGTTACAGAAAAGATGAAAGTCACAGGTTTTTCAGACTTAAGCATAAGAAAAAACAGGCGACAGGCAATATTGTTGACCTCCTGTTAAGCTGTCTGTACCATGAGAGTCCTGAGGTTCTGCATTCTGTAATGACTGAAAGAAAAGTTACAGAATCAGATTCAGCTGAAGTATCTTTCTCTTGAGCCGCCAGTATCCTGACAGACTCTCTTCTAAATAGAGCATCTATAAATCACTTTCACACAAGATTAGACCAGCAATTCTCTTGTGTGAAGTATCTTCAAAGTTACTTTCTTCTGGATTTTATTCTCCTGTGCAAATGGAAAATAGCATCTGGCCAGATAAAAAAAGTAGAATGACAGTAGTCTAACAAAATTAAAGATTTATATGTAGGCCAATACACTGAGTAATTACTGAAGGTTTTAATTCAAATAGTTTACTAACATTTTTCTAATTTGTACCCTGTTTGTAATATTGTAATATTCATAGAATATGACAATTCTTAAGGTGTAGTTAAAGTTGACTTAAGTGGCATAACCATTTCATGAGAGAGGCAGAGATGATCAATTAATTTCCTATGAAACAATTTTCCATTAAAATGTTCCTTCTATGAAACTGAAATATTTTGCAAGATTATGTCAATATTGAAAAAAATTCTGTTAAAAATTTAATGTCCTTTGAATAACAATGGAATAAGTAATTTAAGTTTGGTGTTTGGTTTGAGGGTTTTTGTTTGTTTGTTTGTTTGTTTGTTTTTAAACTCAATTTAAAGCTCTATGAATTAGAAATTGCTTATTATAATTTTCCAGGTCTGTCAAATTCAAATGTTTCAATATCTTGTGTCAAAAGTAACATATTTTGGCTGCTAAATGTGCACCTTTTGCTCCAAACTTTCACTCTTTCCATAGAATAGAAATTTTATGTACCAATTAGATGTTACCAACTCTGAGCTCTCATTGACCTTGCTGAGAAGTAAAGATACTCCATACTTCACAGGAATAATCATGCTATTCCCGAGCTCAAGTTTTTAATATTAATTTTATCCTTTAAGTCTAAAAGGAAAAAAATGGTACAGAAGCTGATTATGGCAATAATGCAAGTTATATAGAGGGATTTTCAGAGAGTGGCATTGTTTGCATGTAACTACTGATGGTTTCTGAACTTAGAAGACTGATTGCTTGTCCAAAGAACTCACGTTTTAAGAACAGAGATGGGAATTTTCAAAGCTACCTTTTTGTTATAGTTAAAATAGTCTATTATTGATGTATTCATGTTTTAGATGAGGGTTTTCAGCTTGGAGGTTGTGGCTACGGGGAGCTAATATGAAATTCCTGGGGATCTCTGGCAAAAGATAAATATTTTTGTATAGAGAGCTTCTTCCTAATTAATAACCATTCGTGAACAGACCATCCACGTAAGTTTTTCTACCTCTGTCTTGATCATGAATGTAACCAACACTGCCAGCACTTTGGCCTCCCTTGACAGTGACTGCTCATTCCTACCCTGTGCTGTCCTGCTTCTTCAGGCTGAGCACTTTTTTTGGAGGAAATTGGTGAAAATTGTATTCCCCCCACCCTTGGAGTTATTTTAACCTGATAGGTTCCACGATCTTGTTCACAGTGTGGATGTACAAATTCCTGAGTTGGTCCATTTTTAGATGAAAGAGCTGGTGACAATAAATAGCTTCAGTTCTTGGGTGAGGAATTCCACTGCACTCCTACAGATCAGATGTTCTCCTCTCTCCTAGTACGATTCTCAAGCCCAGGCAGAACTCATGTTGCAGCTGCAGATTTAAATCAAATCTGCAAGAAACCACTGTGTTTGTCTTTAGCCTGACTTCTCGAGTTGAATCAGTGTATAATATTCATACTGTAGTATAGTGTATACTATAGTTTCTTTGGAAGAAGGGGAAGAGCAGATGGAATGGAAACTAGGGATAAACAAGTTAACCCACCACATGTGTACAACTATGTCTACAAATATATGTAGTAGCTTTTTTGTCCATTAACATTTTCACTTTTCAACTAAAGAAAGAGAACTCTGGTTCTTTCAATATTGCCCCATTTTCCAATCCTTTAATCTTTCCTATAGAACTTTTTAGAACCCTTTCCAATTTACAAATACCTCTTTTAAAATACGAGTACCAGGCTTGAACATGTTTCAAGCTGCAATAATGCCTGATACCTTAGTAATATAGTAATAAGGGAAAGGAATTACTTTCCCTTATTATAATTAATAATGTTATTAATTATGACAGGGGTCACTGTCATAGCAAGAATTGGGTTCTTCTGCTCTAGGCTCTGTACTGTCCCCAAAAGAAGGATGCTCCTGTAGACTATGTTCTGTATTCTGAGATGAATATCTTAATATTTGACTGTATGAAACCCCATATTTTTCATTTGTACCCAATTTATTGACCCAGTGAAATTATGTGGTATCATTGCCTCATCTCCTTCGCTGTGTTCCAGGTTTATGTCATTTCTGTTCAGCACAGTGTTACTCATGTATTATAAAGCACCTCTGACTGTATTTTAACTTTTCTGGATATTCACTTCATATTTGTCCTTCTGCTTTCATTATCAATTACCTACTCATTCCCTTTTCCCCATTTTATTCCTTATATATATTGGCCAGTTTATGTGCATATACACACAGACATACGAATATTGTATACATGTGTATTTTTAAGAACGGCTTTCATTTCTTTTCTAAGCCAAGTTGGCTTATTACCAGAGCAGTTGTCCTTCTTTATTGATTGTGGCTTTTGGACATCTAGTAAAATATTCTTAAACAGTTCCTAATTATTCATATTTTTCTGTTTAAATTCTTTTTCCCAATAGATTTGGCTTTATTTGTTCTCAGCTTTGGAAAATTGACTCCTTTAAAGCTTCAAGTAATTCAGTAGCTGCCATAAAAATTCTGAAACAAAGGCCAAGGAAAGATCCTGACCTCCTCTTGCTTCATTTCCAGAAAGAATACAAAAAGGGGATGATGCACAATCTTGATTAAAATTAATCTAAGTGTCTGAGAAAGAAACATTAATTTTTAGAGCTCACAGTAGATTTTCATTGTCAGGAAGCTTGACAAGCATTGAAAATCACTGTAGTTTGTAATGCTGGGTATCTCATGAGCAGTACAATTGAAATGGAAAGTGCTGGTATCTTGGAGGAGTGGACTCTGGAAAGGTTATCCGTGCCAGTCTTGCACAGGGAGTGTGAACTCCCCAGTTTTTAATCCATTCAATAGTACACCCATTATTACTGAAAAATACCTGTATTATTGTTACGAGAACAAAGATATCACAGAATCACAGAATCACAGAATCATATAGGTTGGAAAAGACCTTTAAGATCATCGAGTCCAACCATAAACCTAACACTGCCAAAAACCACCACTACACCATGTCTCTAAGTACCTCATCCAAACGTCCTTTAAATACCTCCAGGGATGGCGACTCAACCACTTCCCTGGGCAGCCTGTTCCAATGCTTGATAACCCTCTCGGTGAAGAAAAATTTCCTAATATCCAGTCTAAACCTCCCCTGGCGCAACTTGAGGCCATTTCAGTTTGATTGTAACTCTTCTGCATTGTGGTTCTAAGGCAGGATACTGTCCTTTAGTTTTAAAACCAGAAAGTGAAGGTATTGGTTTTAGAGAAATAGGTCCTGTGGTTTCATTTTCACTTATACAATCTTAACAACTCTAAGCACCAGCTGTGTTGGGTCATGAAATAAAAGGGCTGCTTAAGATTTGGACTGCAGACTTGCTGTGAGAAGAAACATACTTCAGTTTTTCAGCCTGGTATGTCAGTGTTGCATTGAATACAAGCCTTCTGAAAAGAAATCATCAAATATGCACTGCAGAGGAAAAATAGCCAATGATGGGAAGAAAAATAGGATGTACAATCTAATATATCTGCACAAAAGCAAAGTCACTTCTTACTCTTTCATCCACTGTTAAGTAATCATTCAAAGAACTGAAAGTTTTATCTGAAAACAATAGCTTTTTAAATTTTAGATTACTGTTAACTGGGAGTTTTAACTGAAAGTCTAAGGACACCAAAATACACTGTTTCTATAGGCATTTTTATAGACATAACGTGATGTTTGGTTGGGCTGTTTTTAGTTTAAAGAATGCTTCAGATAAATTCAAGACATTGCTATGAACCATGGTAAGAATGAGAAAGGCCATGCTACCACAGCCAGGTCTTCGTAATTCAAAACACTTCCTCTGAGTACTTGAGCTGGTAAGAACATTGTGTAGGGGTCAGCTGATATCCTACTTGACTTTCTTTGAAAGTCTAGTTTCATTAATGTTTACTACAAGTGATCAGAGTAAAACTTGCATTCCAGATCACATGAAATCTTTTGCTCAGTGTAAAACAAACTCTACTGGTTTTGGTTTTTTGTCTGTTTGTGGTTGGGTAGTGGGGTTTTTTTCATTTTAGATAGGAAATATGAAGCAAAAATCAATTTCTGTTTAGACCAACTCTTTTATTCAGCTGAACAGTCAGACAAACAAAAGAGTTATTCAGGGTGTCCTAAACAGTTCTTTCCCCAGCTCTTCCTTGAACTCTTGTCAATTGTCTTTATTCTTTATTTTGTAGATTCTTTCTAATCTTCAGTACTTCAGTACCAGAATTTCAAGGGTCAGCTTGAGCTTTAGAATTTTTCCTCATGTTGTAAAATTTCATTTGGAAAAGCCAAATGAAACTGCAAGAATACACTATGGAATTATTGATGATGAAGGGAAAAATAACATTTAATTTCCTTACATCTACTTCTTACAACTTTTCTAAAAATGATAGTAGTGGATCAATGTTGTTTTCATTTCTGTTCAGATAGTAGGATCTGCATGTGTACTTTACATCTTTTTTTCTGCTGTTTTACTGTATTCATCCTGCTTATCTGTCTGCTGGAAAATCAGTTTTTTGCAAGAAAATTTTGCCAAATAGTCCATGGTAATTTCTTGTAAACTAATCTTTAGTTGGCTCTGAGCACAGACAAAGTTACATTGCGAAAGTCCTACTTGTACCCAAATGTCACTATAATGTGAATTTCTTCAGGATGGAGACCAGGCTGAGTGATCTTTCCATGTTGCAGATCAAATGGACATGTTTTACAGCAACACAATGAGTCAAGTTTCTTGGAGCTGTTCTGAAGTCTCCGTTCCATCTCATTCAATTTTCGGCTGCCTCCACTTGTTTAGCCTCTTATCAGTTTACATATATCGCAAGGATAAGACACTCCTTTAGCCAAGTTAATTACACTGTCTTCATCCCATGCAATCATGAGCAGCCCTGGTTATTTTAATCATCTTCACGCCTACTTTCCTATACACACTTTGCTTCCACGGTAGCCATTCTAAAATGTGTGAGCTGGACTCTTGCCTAGAAGTAAGCCGATCCCTGCATTACCCTGAAATGTTCTCATTGCATTTGCTTCTAATTGGGTAATGTGCTGCACTGTTTTTATATGACATTTTGTTCCTTGCTATCAAACATTCCATGCTTTTTTCATGACATGATTTATAAGACTTCCTTGTCACCTACATTCCTGCCAATTCTCCCAGAGATTCATCTCTAGATTGTTCTGTTTCTTCCAAAGTCTCACCCTCGTACTGCTGCTAATTGAATATTTGCATACCCTGTTCCTTCCGTCTGGAACTCCCAACCCTTTTAACTCACTGAATGTCCCTTGCCAAACTCTTTTAAAAGTCAGGCTGAAACTTTCCACTTTGAATATTGCTTTTTGTGTTCATATGTAATCCCTTTCAAAATGTTCGGAGCCCAGAAATGTTTCCACATTCAAGCGATCAGAAGTGAGAGATAATAGTGGGGTTCCAGGCCAAATCAGATATAGTCTGATCTGCGAAAGTGTCATTTCCTTGTAGAATTATTCAGCAGTGACAATCGCACGATGGTTAAGTCACATAGACTGACAAAAATTCAGGATGTCCTCCTAGTAAAAACAAATCCAGGAGGTCCTTCATGTTCCTGAGCGAGAATAGGCCTGTTACATTCATATGTACAAAAATGGATCTGAAGCAGCAATATGTTGGGTAGTTTAAGTTGTTGGAAACTGGAAGTCTGCAATTTAGCAGCAGACAGAAAGTGTTCAGTTCTGTAATATCGAAGCAGTAAGTTCAAGGATTAAATATTTTTATTCATGTAAACGCTGCGTGCTCAGCAACAAGTTAACAGACAACCCTTCTAATAAGACCAAGGATTCAGTCTGGTCTCCTCCCATCTCTCTCTTTCACCATGTTTCCAACTCCTTCTGTTCCTCTCTAAGCCTTGCTGTGTCTTCCTGTTTATGTACAATTCAGAATTTAGGCCTTGTAAATCTATCAGTTTTGTGCCAATATGTAAATGATATTATCAGCCTAACTTCAGAAGCTGCTATTAACGTATCAGTGAAATCTCCAAGATAGATACCCGTTTAAAAAGATGATCAGGGTAATACATGCCTGTCAAATTATGAAAGTAAACCATGCCAGTATATTTTTACGCCTTATTAATACTTCTATACGAGCCTGTCTGCTAACTTGACTTTCTAGTTTAGTCTTTACTAGAATTGCATTGGAGAAATATTGAATTTCTGGCAGATTTAAAGAATAAACACTTACTTTTATTCTGAGTATGATAAACAAACTAGTAGGGAAGTTATCCAATGATTCTGCTTTGTCTTCAGGGTGTGCTGTGTCCTGCAATTTCTTTGGCTGTTCTCACTTTGAGTATTTTCTGACCAAAATCTTAAAAAGAAAAAGTTTTTGTCTGTTTGATATTAGAAGTATCAATATAAAAACAAAACAAACCTTTCAGGTTTTTTGGGGTTTTTTTTTGGTGAGGATACCCTTTGTTATTTTCTATAGGTGGACACAACCTTCAGACTCCAATAGCTACAAAGTTGCACACCACATTCAATTAATTTAATACCATTAAACCAGCAGTGACCATTCCCTTCTTATATCTTACTAGAATCATTCAGTGTTTATATTAATGTTGGGAATATCCAGACTTACCAATGGGCTCCAGCAGCAACATTTTTTAGTTTATTAGATAGCATAATTATTCTCTTACAGGAACCTCTTCTCTGCTAGTTGAATACAGAGAGCAAGTGCCATATATTTACCCTTTCCCTGGCTTTTACCACCTTGTGAAGTGCCTGATACTGGCCGCTCTCTGTAGCAAAATGTTTGAAGATGGCTGTTATAAGAGATCCAAGAATGGCCAAGGTTACTGTACGACTGAGGTGCTATTTTAGCTCAGTGCTCTCCAAAAACGTTAACTAGCCATTTAAGAAAGTGAAAAAGTTAAAGGTTACATTTCTAACAGTGTAGCTGTGTTTACAAAGCAGAAGGATTTTATAAATAATTGGTATCAATATATTGTTATGAATGGGAATTACTTATGCAGAGTGTTTTTCAGCAGTGGAAGAAAGACTTTGCTGAAATGCAATAGCATATTAAAGGTTTAGCAAGAGATTAGCTGTGCAATAAGGACAGGGATCAGCTTCTAATTATCTAGAGATTTCATTGTTGGTGAATGTCCCTTCATAACCACCACAGAGAAGACAAAAAACCATTGAAGTTTTGTCCAAGGGTCTGAATTCCCTGTCACACTGGCATACGTCAGAGGTAACGCTTGTACGTAGCTGGAGTTAGTTACACTAACATTAACAGAAAGTTGCTCCCTAATGCAAACTTTAAATAAATAGAAAGGGATTTTAGATGCACTTATTTATGGAGAATAGCTTACTGAAGAGATACAACAGTGAACAGCAATGTCTGATGTAACTGCAACTGTGGTTTACTTTACAGTTTTGTCTCTTCCAGAAGTTTATTATTTCACCTCCTGAAGCTTCTTCCTTGGATTTTTCATTGTACTTGAGGAGGGGTTTGTGCCCTCCAGCATTTCTCAAGAGGGAGACGTGCCCTGAAACCTCTCAGAAGTACAACCGCCTGCCAGTCCTGCAGGCAAGCACCAATGCAGCAGCAGCTGGCTGCATACTCTCTCAAGGAATTAGAGAAAAAAAAAGTCAGCTTTGTACCTAGGTGCTGAAGTCAGAGTCAGGAAAAGAGGATGTAAATGGTGTAGACATGTAAATACTGAAGTGAAATTTTTTCTTTTAGAAGGTAGATAATACAGACTGTACATGCACATTTATTACCCTATGTGCTCTGTTGATTTTGTCTCTTATGTGATTTTGGAAGGGTAAAGTAGGTCTTAGGTTATGAGTTCAGTTCTTAGCACTAGATTTGAGAAAATAAAGCTTTAAATAAATTAGTGCAAGTTCAGACTAGTTTAATTTATTCCAATGTGTTCAGTTTAGCCTTTCTGGTACATGAAGGCGCACGGTACACATTCCTGTGCGGAATGAGGTGTTGTGATTGCAGAGGAGCTCAGGGCCATAGTTATGGTGCAGAAGCAGAGCATCTGCCAGGAACTGCTGTGGTCAATCTGATTTTATATTGTGCATGTATTCTGGAGCTTTCCCTTCACACACAGAAAAAAATTGCAGGAGGGGAATAACCTACAACATATAACAGAACAAAAAGGAAAAGAAGTTTCATTTTGCAGTTTTAAAACACAAAAATCTTAATCAGAAACCTTGGTGGGTTCCTAGCTGGGTCACAGGTTTTGTGGCTGGAACACAAACTGAGTGCCCAATATTGGATAACCTAATCCCAAGGTTCCAAATAAATGCAGGAAATAATTACCACTGGTCTCTACTCACAAGAGCTACTGAGTACACACAACACATGTTTCTGTTGTAGTTGCTTACATCAAATTTCATTCGGGCCCCCTGTTTAAGCTTTTACATGGTTTTAAATAGTTGCTGCAAAGTCAGATCTTTGAGAAAGACATATGACTGGCAGAGAATAAATATTTTACATGGAATAATTACTTATTGCCTGAAGTCTTTGGCATGCTATCCAGCAGGAAAAAAACCATTTTAATAAATGCCAACCACACCTACAAAAGATAAGTACCATCACAAATCATACTCACTTATTCCAAGATTATCATTTGATAACCAGTCCAAATTGCTGTTGAGATAATAGCACCTCTTTTGATGTTACTGGCAAAGCGCAGGTAAAAATATTTCTGTGTTTGGCTTTCACCATTAGTGCTAAGATTTTACAAAACCTAACAACAAAACAAGAGCCAAAGCATAAGAGGAAGAATACTTTCTCATAGTAGAGTAAATTAGATATGCTCAACATACTTTGGAAACAATTGCCACCTACCAGAAATAGGCTATTAAGTGAAAAGTGTATAAACACACAACTTATTTTATGGGGTACACTTTGGAAACATTTGGTACATTCTATTTAGTTTAAGTCTAGTTTTCTTAGAGGAGTTTGGAAAAACACTTGCAGCAAATATAATAGGTTCTCCCAACAATGAGAGAAGCCAAGTCACTTTTGTTGGAAAAGATAGAAACCGGCTGTATTGTTGTAACAGATTTCTCTCCCTGCCACCTCAGGTCCACATCCATTCAAAGGCTGCCTTTATAACATCCCAGAAAACTTTAATCAATGTCAGGTTTACACCAGTGCAGAGCAGAATCTCTGGTTTATCAGTTTAAAACAATAGGATCCTTTATGCAGGGAGATTGTGACTCACTGCCTTGGTTGTCCTAGCTAATGAGAACTAACAACACCGTCTGTAATGGATGTGCCGTGGATATTACTGTGGGAACGTGCCTTCAGGAAGTGATCCAACTGTCTTCAACTGTGTAGTCAAAGATGATTGTTATTAAAATAATTTTGGAAACTCATGTACAAGATGTACTTGAATTACACTGTGAATAAGTTAACGATTGTTCTAACTTATCATAGCTGTTCCGCACGTATGTTCAACATGCAGCTTGTTGGCATTTTAATGCTGTGTATGTGTGTGGGGAGAGGGGCGTGAGCAGACCTAGTCTGCTGACTCATCTTGATAGATGGATTGGGTTTTATCATCAGTGAATCAGAGAAACACCGAGTGGTTCTCCAAGATGAAATAGCTTGAGGGAAAAGACTGAACATCCTGCATCAGACCTTACAGTAAATCAGACCAAGGAAAGGCTCAATTCAAGTGATTGGAAGCTTGCTCGGGATTTCTGCCAGGGTTTGTTACACCATAAATGAAATTCCAACAAAGTAGGAGATGGAAATCTGTTAAAGACCCTTGATTGCATATTTGCTGTGTGGGAAACTGTCAGGAACAACTCATCTCCCAGTATTCGGTGACTGCTTACGAGAAGTGAGCTGCTGTTTAGAAAGCATGTCTCTTCCTAGATGTGATAGAGAAGATATCTTGTCGTTGCAGGGGACGCAGTGGTAGAGAAACTTCCTTCTGGTGGAGCTGGGAACACCTGCAAGCCCTAAAAGTTAGAGATAAAAATCCCTGTGACTGTGGAGAAATAAGTGGATAGGAAAAGAATGAGCCAGGTTTCAGGGTGAGAAGAGTTGAGAATCTCTCATTCTTCCTCCTCTGTGGAGGATTCTGTCTGTCTGATAAAGGTCTTGGAGAAGACTGAGGACTGGTGTTGAGCAGTGTGCACATGGTCTGTCAGAGAAAGGACGGGAGGAGAGTGAATGTGTGACTTTCTGTTCCCTTCCTCAGCAGGCTGAGATCCATAGCAGAGCGTGTAGACTCGACCATTTTCTGCAGGAGTACAGAGTGTTCAATAAACCAGCTGGGAAGAGAACAACTTGGTAAGTCCCTGAACACTGCAGAATTCTAAATGAAACTATTTACACAAAGCAACAACAGCAACGGATATTTGGACCACCACCATCATTGTAATAATTTTTAGCACATTTCTTATTAAGAAAGGCTGGGATCCTGATAGTGTGGCTTACTGATTCATCCAAAGCAAATAACCACTGCGAGCATACAGAAGCAGCATGTGCTTGTGACCAAGTGAAGACATCCATTTTAGATTATTTTGCATGATGAAATTTTGCTGTAAAAGGTCAGGATCATGAAGTATTTAATAGAAAAGAATGATCAAATAAAGCTAAAAAGTTAGCAAATCTGCCTTTCAAGTATTCCAAATGCTCCTTGTTCCAGTCATGCACATTGTATAATGTCTGTATGTTCTCATGCAAGCACTATAAATTTTGCATCTATGTCAAAACACTTATATATATCCTATCAGGCACTATAGCTGGTGGAGCCCAGACCTGAAACCTATCCCTCACATATACCCCTTAGCTAGTGAGAAAAGTTTTTAAATGTGTCAAAAACTTCCTTTAAGTCTCAGGTGAGGACTGCTACAATGAAATGTAACTGTCATGAAACAGATGGCAGGGGCTCTTATCACAGAAGTTAGCAGATATAAATGATCAGAGACTCAGTGAAGTACTGACATGCAAATATTCTGGATGGTGTTACAGGCCAGTTTGGAAAAACCAATGTTCACAAAAATGCAATATATGTAAAGAAAAAGAAGGGTCACTGAAATCATCAGTGGAAAATTTCAAATTTGCAACCAGAATATAAATGTTTGGATTCTGAAAAGCAGCCGAAGCACTGGCTGAGGTCTTCACATTTCCATTCTTCTCTTCTGGCTTGACTCTTAAGCAAGACCACATGTTCTCTGATACAACTGTGAACTTGTTTTTCCAACAAAAACATCAACATTTTCCATTAAAAAAAATTACAGAAACACTAAAGGGTACTTTAATCATAATCCATAAACCATAAATTCCCATTATTGAGAACTAAAGGGGTGTTAGATGCTGATTAGACCTTTCAGCTGAGATGCAGAACGGGAACATAATTGGGAAACAGGAATGCCTGCAGTATCTTTCCACTACCCTGTTCCACTACAGGGCTGTATACAGTCTGGCAGTAACATCCATATTGTTACTTAGACTGCATTAAAACCCAAGTGCTAAGACCATTTGATTTCCCCAATCTACTAGGCATAATAGAGACATAATCAGTCCCCAGTCTGTGCCCGGCTTCATCAAAATTGTGCACTACACATATGTGCAACACTTTCGCAAGCTATTTTTTCTTCAGTATTGTTATAACCTGGAAAGTAGATAGATGTTCAAGAATGGAAAATCACATGTAGCTATAATTAGCAGAATTAAGAATAGTAAGTAAAATACTAAAACTTTCAGAAAATTTTACAGATAAAGTGGTTCAGATGATAACCGAAAATAAAAAGGATCTTTTCATCTGGTGTGGGAATGAATTGGAAAAGATTCCCTAAAAATTGTCCACAGCCCAGATGAGATTACCATCATTAAATATCTATCTTGTATCACTATTCGCTATCTCAAATGTCTCTTGTTTGTCCTAGCAGACAACCAGAAAGCCTATTCTTCAAGCTGAACTTGGCATGTTGTACTGAAAGAAACTTGCCTAGCTGAAGAAGGACAGCTAGGAAAGCCTCAGGAGCAGGGCTGAGGGAGGTCACCTTGCTGGGGCTGCCTTTGCGTTGCGGAACAGTCAGTAAACGAGGTAACCTATGGAACAAGAGGAATACGTGTTGACACACGTGTTTGGGGGCCTTGTACAAGATGAAGACGTAATCAGCTGTTAAGCATTTATAAGCAGTATTAATGAGCCATTAAAAAAGAGGAAACCCTGCATTCCTGTTCTACTCCTCTGTGCTTATTATCCTGTGAAATCTCAGTGGATTTTGTGTAGGAATATTTGCTTGTTAACCTTACGTTTATCACAGGCATGAAATAGGTAGTCCTAATACCAATAGCAATCTGCCCCGTAGAGCCCCTAAGCTGCATGACTTGGCAGCTGCTTTTGCAGGTAGCTGTGAGCAGTTCTGCCTGTACTCCCAAGTCAAACAAGACTAAATAGTTGTGTTAGTGGGTAGCTTAGTCCAAGGCTCTACTAATAAGGCAACGGACAGTGTCTATTAGATGGGTTTAGCACCACACTGACCACAGCCACACACACACACACAAAGCTCCCAGTCAGCTTGAAACACAGACAGAATAAGCTCATGGCTTTCTGGGAGAGACTGTGTAGACACTCTGTTTTTACCACCCTCCCTTTCCCCTTGGTAACATATTATCCTGCTTGGAAATGTAATGCATACTGAGATGCACACCTTCCATACCCACGTGGGCTGCAGAGAGCCAAAGTTTTGACATGCTTCTGGAAAGTGTGTTGTTGAGTGTTGGGAGAGTAAATAAGAAACTCTAGTATCCTTCTCCCTTTTGCAAAGTATTTTTTTTCTCTGCATATTTCAAACCCCAACGCTCTAGATCCATAGGGGCATGTAGTGCTTGCACAGAGCCAGAGATGCCTGGCCCTTAGACATGGAACAGGTCATATAATCAAATTTGTGCTTCGCATACTTGTTGTCTAATGAAAGTTTAGCATTAAAGGAATCTAGAAATTAGATGTTCCTACATAATTTGAACAAGTCTTTTTGCTTCTCTGAGAATTTCGTGTTATAACACATTTTACCTCAGTAAACTATATATTTGCCCAAATATCGCTGGGCAAGGATGCCATTAACAAAAGTTTTGTATATCTGTTCATGGTATAGTCTGCCTTTCTCAATGGTGGGTTTTTTTGGTGATAAAACAACTAGTTGTTGCCACCTTCTGACACCAAATCTCCACAATATTCCTGCACTGTTAGGTAGCAAGAAGGAGTCCAGTTGAACTGACAGCCTGAGACCTTTTGCTGCTACCCTAGAAGCTTCTGGGCAGTCATTTGCAGTGCTTCTAGATTCATTTCATAGTGCTAACAGAGCTATGAATTTGATATGAACGTATACTTAAATTAAAATAATTCTCTTCCATTTCAGCTTTCTTGCAAGAAGTACCTGAGCCTCTTGATTCAATCATCTCGTAAGTCAGATTGCCTAGAGCTCATGATCAAACTGCTTTAATTCCCTTTTTTAAAGGTCATGTAAACATGTGTGCTTAGTGAATTAGATGCAAATTCAATTCCCTATTCACAAAGCTTCCTAGTTAAGTTCCCTACCTATTCCTCACATGCAAGCCTGCATCTGACAGCAGAATATTGACTTTTGAGCTGTGGTCAAAGGCATGATTAAACAAAGAAAACAACTGCCACCTGCATTGTAGGGAATATTGATAGAGGGAATTGAAGCTATATTTTTCCAAATGGTGCTCATTGTGTACGTTAACATTTTAACATGGTTGTTCCATGATTTTATTTGGTTTTATAAAAAAACCAAACCCCTGCATTTTTATAGGGGTTGTATGTGCTGAAAAGCAATGGATCGAGATCAGGGTACTAATTCCTGGATTTTATTGAAGCTGTTACTGTAATTAAGCACTGTCTGAGCATCCTTCTTAACAAGAAGTTGTGCTAAAACAAAAAATTGGAAATAGTGAATATCAGTTTTTAATTCATCTCCATCAAAGACTGAATGAACCACACTGAACAGTTCACCATTTCAATAATAACAATAGAGTAAAATTTTTTGGTTCTGGTATTCAGTATCACCAATAAACAACAGCTTCAGTTCTGATTTTCATACTTCTTCAAATGAAATTGTTACATTTATGATCTTGTTGTTAGATCTTTCCTTATAAGTAATGAGTAATTATCAGTGTACAATTCTTCTAACCCCTTATTACTAAGAACTGTTACCCTAGTTCATGCCACAGGTCTATGCAGCACAGCACCTTACCTCTGACTGGGGCTGGCGATGGATAGAAAATAAAAGCCAGCACAAACAGTGTGAGCCTTCCCCAGATATCTACTCCTAGTTTTCTGGAAACAATAGGTCTGAAATAATCCTGAAATAATTATTTAGAACTTGTCAGTTGTGCCAGACCCAAAGTCTGAGGACAGTAAGTCCCAGAAAGTCAACGGGTTTGTGTAATAATTAGATTTTGCAGACAATGAAATCTCAGCTTCTGTGTTTGCCTCTAGGTTTTCAACCTTTAGGGTGCACATTTTCAAGAGTTTTCAAAGACCAGGAGGACAAAAACATCTTCCGAGTATGTGAAGATCTCAGATGAAAACAAACAAACAAGCAAACAACAAAGCAACAAGTCACCCACACCTGTTGTCGTGCTTGGTAAACCACCAGGTACAAGAAAAGCTGTGGTATTGTCTAGGGCAGGCAATTCTTCAGAAGTACTTTGATGCTCACCACAGGCAATGCTTTCTCCAGGCATATCACCATACAGGCAACCCTTGCTGTGGGAAGATCCACGGTTCTTCTTAGGCCTCAAGACTTCCTCTATTATATGAAGTTACAGCACTAGTAGAACGGAGAAGAGAAGTTCCTTGGTATGATATGGTTTGGTAAGTGTCATGACAGGTTGGAATGATGAGGAAAGGGTAGACAGCAAAATACTTCTAGTGAAAGAGGCAGATAAAGAATTGTCGTACATGGAGATTCATCATCCTTTTCATTAAACCGCTCCCTCAAGACTCTCCTGGTATGCTTACCAAAGGTAAGTCATCCAGCTACCTAATGGGCTCAGTGTGAGATGAACTCTCATCCACAAGTTCATGTACTTCTGTGCTCACCTGCTGTTCTGGCCTCTTGCTGAGGGTTCCCTATACTCCCACCCTTAGGTCGGAACAAGACCTGAGTATCAGCCACGTATCTTCCTTGAGGTCCCACTGGGGTCTTGACATCTGCATTGCTTCCTTTCAGAAATAAATGAATGGCAATATTGGCCATCTGCAAAAGGCAGATTTCTTAAAAGAATAAAATTAACTAGTAACTGGAATAAAAGATTGAAGGGAATTAAGCCCAACAATTAGTCCATCCGAATAGTTAATATCTTCTACTAAAACAAAATATTTCAAACCTTGAAACCCTCATGCTTCTCACCTGAGAAATTTAAAAGAATTAGACAAGAAGCTCTCTGGACCACTAGAGTTAATTTTCTTTATTGAGTCTTGGGAAAGAAGGGATATTTCAAAGAATTGCTGACTTGCCAAAGTAATTGTAGCGTTTAAAGAAAATGGCCCAGGAAATGATAGATCAGTTATCCTGATACTAATCTTAGGGAAAAAAGAAGAAAGCCAGACAAATTCAGCACTCTATCAACAGGGAATTACATGCTAAAAATAAAGCTATATCATTCAACACAGTTTCACAGAAAGTAGTTCTTGTCAAATTATCTTCTTGAGGTTTTTTTACAAGATTATAGGTCTGGTTGATAAAGGTAGCTGTGTTGTTACACTGTAATTAAATTTCTCCGAGGCATTTGACATACTACACATGACATTGTGTTTTAAAATCCTGCATTATATGTAATTAATAGAACACACATTACATGATTTAAAAGCTACTTGACTGATAGCTCTCAAAATGCATGCATTAATGGAAAGGCATTAATTAGCTGGGACATTACTAACAAGACACTGCAAGACCCTTGGTCCTAAACCATTTTAAACCCTTCTTTGAAAACAATCTGAACCGTGGGCGCAGTTTGCAGGGGACACAAAGTTGGTGCTGTGAAAAGTAATCAGGAGTTAGCTCTTACGGAGTGCACTGAATCACCTGCATAGGTGACTTGAATTCAGTGCAGAAGTTTGAACTCAATTGCCGTGAACAGGGAACAAAGGCATGTTGCAGAGCGGAGCTGCCAGCCCATGGCCCCAAGCAAAAGGACCTGCGTGTCTTTGGATGCATGAAAAACTCATCCCAAATGGATGCAAGGGAGAGACCTCATCTTTCACACTGGGCAAAGCGACATAAGGTTGTATGGGTGTGAAGGTGGTGCCAGAGAAAGCCCTGGAGAAGAGAGTGAAGAAGTATAGGTCTGAGGGGATTATTTGGAGCCTATAGGAAGATATAAGGGTCCAAAGCAGCTTTGGAGAGAGGAGGTTAGAGAGGGAGCAGCGAGATGGGGAGGTGGGCACTGCTGAAATGTGGCTTCTGGTTTCAGCCCACCCCTTTCCATCACCCTCAAGCCCATTCCCCGTCCTGCAGGTGCCTGACCACGGCCACTCAGGGAGAAACCCACCCCTCTCCCTTCCACGGCCACCCTACGCTCCTCGCCCTGCAGCAGTGGGGGGGATGAGAGGGCTGGCAGCCACCCTGAGGCAGAGCTGCCGCCATTGCGGCATCGGCCTCCCCCTCTCTAAAGACCCTCTAGGGGAAACAAAAAATTTAGGTCTCGTGGTGAGAGATTAAATGGTAATAGTGGTCCTTTCTGGGTTCAGAGCCCACGAATCGCCCTGCACTGCCTGGCTGGGCTTTCCTTCTTGGTTAAAGGTGTAGAGGGGAAGAAAAAACAAAAAGCTGATTTATAATCTCTTAGCAAAACTCAAGTGCCCCTGTAGGTCTGATAATCTTAGTCTGATTAATTTTGTGTGTCTTTTCCTGTTCAAATGGGATTTGGTGCTCCTCAGGGAAAAAGGACTGGAATGAGTAAAAGCACATAGGAACATATTGCAAATGGGTGTGTAGTAATCCTATTAATAGTTATTTGCTACAGCCAGTATCTCCGTGCTTAAGCTCTCCAAGACAGCGAAAGTCATGATAGTATTGCATATCTACTTAGGATAAGATTTTATGTATCAGGAAGAATTTCAGGCTAGAATATTCTTTTTAAATGTTCAAGTATTTGTCCAACAGCTAATACTGAAAAAAAACCCCCACAAAACCCAGATGCAAAAGTCTTTACAGGAGTTTCAATTAGTGCATAGGCCAATTTGTTCATTGCTCCATGTTAAAGCAAATCCTCAGCTTGTTAGTTTTCAAAATCTGAACTTCAACATAATTTTATGAATAACCAGTACCTTTATAATGGGCCAAATTAAGCCAAAATCCTTCGTGCAAGGGGGCATAATGTTTGGATTCTAAAAATCCACGTGAGACCTGAATTTGTTGGTTAGAATCCAAAACTAATTAAAATTAAACAGAATCCAACAGACCTTTGATAATTACATCAAAAGTTCACATTCATTTGATGTGGATTGTCTATATTTCATTGTTACTCTCTTAAAAGATTATTTATGTACAAAGAGTTAGAAAAGAGTATTAATATTTAAAAAGAGGAACTATAAGGGCAAACACTGATTCAGCATACGTTTTAATTTATTAAACGTTTGCTTTATTCTGCTCAAAACCATCACTTGAGACATTATTTTTTGCATAAAGAATGATCTACAGAGATTCTTAGTAAAATATATTTCTAGTGGAACAAGAAGTTTCGCTTGTTTACTGGGGACTGGATTCAACAGAATTTGCTTAACAAGCTGGGCATTAAGGAACCACATCAGTCATATTTTTATTCCAAATTTGCCATTGGTTTACTAAGCAAAGCTCCTCCAGAGGAAAAAACCTGATTTCATAAAAGATCACACACACCAGCCCAAACAATCTGAGATGCTGTACTGAAAGCTGTCTGGAAATTCGGCATATTTTATGCAACTAAGTGCAAAGCGCTTTCCTCACAGCTGAGTACATGGAAAGCACAACAGTATTATAAAAGGGAGATATTACCAATGATGTCTAGACATGGAGAGAGTATGACCTCAGTTAGAACACTCCAGTATTTACTTTTCCTTTCTAGAGAGAGATATACAGTATTTCATGATTTCAGTATTCAAGGCAGCAAGGTTTCTGAGCAGTTCAGCAAAAATCCTCAAATAGAGACTGCCGGTTGGGAAAACTTAAAAGGAAGAAGAAAGGATCTGAATGAAAATCATCTCTGCTAGAAAAATAAGAAGCAGAGTGCAGCTACTTCTCATTTCCATCATGCAGACGGTGTTGATTGCATTTTAAAAGTATCCATATTAAAAACATAACCAAAAATAAAAAAACCCAAACCCCCAAACCGCGCCAATGTTGTGAAGTCCAACATTCAGTCTTCGGGAAGCATTTAAATGGCAGTTGGCTGTGTAGCCTTATTGCAGCCTCAGTATACACAGCAAACAGAATCTTTGTCTCAAACTTTCTCACTGCATATAGGTAACAATTGAGTTTTCACTTAATCTTGTGTTCAGGGTCCCATTCCTCCTTTCTTACATATTTAAATATCTTACTATATTCAATTATTTTATTTCTTTTTAAGGGTACTCCTTAAAATAATATTAGCTTATTGCACAGATGTGAAGTAGACTATGATTGTTATATTGCTGCTTCGAAGTCTGAGGATGACATTGAAAGACACATCTATTGAAAGACACAGAGGCACCTTGTTTTTGCATAAGAAATTATCTGTAAAGATTCTTAGTTTAATGTATTTCTAAAAAAGTAATAAATACATTTAGTTTGCTTGCTGATCACTTAGGATTTATAACAACTCAGCTCAGTGTATGGCTCCCATCAGTTCTGCTTGCGGTTATGCATGCTGAGCCCACAGGCAAAATGAATATCCCAAACTGTGAGTTAGGGAAAAGGAATGCAAAATTACTGACTGACCATCCTAGCAAAATCTGATGTATGCAACCAAGCAACACAGAAAAGCTCTGCATATTTTCTACATTGCAATCTGTCATCTACTCAAGCTAACCCAGCTACATGAAGCAGTCTGACTGTAGAAGCTCCAGCTAGCCCTGAGATTAACTCAGAGGAGTGAATTACCTTGTCCTGCTGCAGAATTGTTCCTGATACCTGCTCAGTTATCTCTACATTATACACTTCAATGTAAACATACCCACAGTGTCAAAGACTGTAGTGGAACCTGTCTTCTTGGGCAACCGTCTTTTTTTTTTTAATCCCACAGTATTTTTGTTTTGATCACACACTTGAACTTCTGCAATGAATAGGGGAAGAGGCCTATGAAAGCTTGTTTACAATACAACTCCATTCATTATACCATCCTGACTGAGTCCCTAACTCAGACCATCCTGTGTTACGAGTAAGGTAAGGACACTGGCGGGGGAAAAAATATTGAATGTATACAGGTAATTAAAGCCTGCATCACAGTGCTTACACAAAGGGCTGGTGGAGGCAAGATTTCAGGATAATGTTCTTTTAATGTGTTATCTTCAAATGTAATGCCTTGGGGGGGGGTTATGCATGTTTATATAAACAAAGGAAAAGCCAGAAATGCCAAAGTATGGACAATACTGGCCTTCTTAAGGTGGCAAGGGCAAGCAGGAAAGTTTGTTTCCTTGATGTGCGATTACTGGGAGCCAGGGCAGATTTCAGCAGGGGAACCTATCAGAGAAGTCCTCTTAGCTGCAGATTGCAAGACCTCTCAGGAGCTCTCTAGGGGTGGAGAAGGGCTATTAGAAGGAGCTCGCTTCCAGGCTGTGCCAAACTTCTTGGCACAAGCAAAAGTTGACTTTTCAGAGGTTTACAACTAGTTTGATAAGATTTTCAGAAGGATATCATTACACACCTCTTCAGCGCTGAGGCTAAGCTTTTCTCAGCCAGCCGGTTCTTGAGCCAGACTTTGAACGTGCCAGACCTTAACAGAGTAGCTGGTAGTTTACACTTCAATAATCAGCAAAACAATATATCCTCTTAATCATAGCCCCAAAGATGGCTGAAGTTTTCCAGGAAAAAAACTTCATGTGCATGCCAGACATCTGAAATGAAAAACTCCACCCTAAAAGCTACAAAGCTACCTGAGAGCAAGTAGCTTGTAATTAGAATGGTTGTCATTCAACACAGCAAAATAATCTTATTAGAAAGCTAGTTCACTGAAACCATATTTTTTTTGTGTAAGGGAAGAATTCTGATGACAATCTAGTCAGGAAAATTTCTCAGCTCAGGACAGTAACTAACCAATATATATCTGTGAGAGAAAAAAAAGTTAAATCCCTCCTCTTAGAGTGGGCAGTAGATATGCAAGTCTGGCATTTTTATTGAGTAAGGTTTTGTGTAGAGGGGTTCAAAATTATATTTTAAAATCTAAATTTCACCTCAGTGTATAAAGGATTATTTAAATGACAATTTTAAAAAAAAGTTTTAAATTGCCTATCCTCTTAAACTCAGAAGTATTTAAAAACTAACCACTGACAATTCTGTTCATGCAATTTCATGTACCTCATTTATTTGTCACTAAGAAAAAAGAGGACTGATCAGAACAATATAGGTGGAAAATAGAGTTCTCAATAAAATAGGAATCAGGGCAGGTGTTAATGTCTCCCCCAAATATGTATATTTATCTTTAATATTAATGTGTTTTCCACTCATGCATGATAAAAAGATCAACAGAATTGTAAGGGTTAAATCTTGACATGGCTTCCCTTCCTATGCTCACAAATAACTGTGGCCATGGTTTTGTAGAGTATGTTATTTGATAACACACAGACATTTAACTATCAGATTAACAGGTACATTAATGTATGTAGATGTTGACATATCCACATTTGCACCCATAATTACTTGCACATGTGGACTCTGGGCACAAAAATGGCTATATTTTAAATACTACTCCTTAAGTCTACAGCGTATTTTTATTTTAAAGTAATTTTGGCATAAGATTTTTAAAATACTCAGATTCCAGTTAGGTTTGTTGTCCTAACTCAGGCAGATGCTTTTTGAAATTTCACCTTGAAAGCACACTTGGAGTTGTTGCTTTTTGAATGTACACAAAAATTCCATCCGCCTTTTCAAATTAACACGTCTCAGCCTTTGACTTTTTAGCTACAGGAAGGTTATTTTGAGACACTTCTTCCTGCACTTAGAGGTTTTTCTCTCTTCCTTTGCCCCCCTTGAAGCTCTTCAGCTCTTCTGTCTAATCACGGAGTGTTCTTCATGGTGCTCCTGTGACATGCAAAGCAAGAACAAGCAAACAAAAGCTGCCTGGGTACATCATCGTATTTGATGAAGTCAGGGAGAAAAAATAGGACGTAGCTCATTTATTTCACTACATTAAGAAACCCAAGAATCAGGAGAGAAGCAGGAAGGTAAAAATCCTCTAAATTCTGTCCTGCAAATTAGGATCAAAGAGAAAGTCCTTGGCAGAGCAGAGAAGACAACAGAGTAATAAAGGTGACACTGCTTATGACTGCTGCAATGGTTTAATGTTGGTGCTGAATCATATTAAACACCAAGACAATGTTGATTTTATGGTCCTATGCAGCGGCAAAGAGACATTCTCCAATTATAACTACATCTGCTTGTTCATACAACGGTACTTCATTCTATCTCTAACAGATTTCTGACTCTCTAAGAGTCAGTGTAATTATCTCTGTTTAAGAGATGACATGCCTAAAAGCCTTCATCATGCCTCCAAAAATATGCCTGCTTTCACTCTGGTGCTCCCTTTACTAGAAACATCACCACAAATCTCAGGAGTCCCTTGTGAAAGCCCACGGTGGCTACCTGTGGCCACCAGGTAAGGTAATTGCTATTTACAGCTTCAAGGTAGAGCTTTTCAAGGTGATCAAAGCAGTACTGCAAAGTTGCAGCAAGGGTTTGAGAGGGAAGAATCAGGGGACACGCCAGGTTGAATGCAGAACTGCGCTTTGCAGGTTTAGCTCTACTGGCATGTTCCAAGGAGGCATCTGCCTCTGGAAAGGTTGTCTGTCCCTTCCCTTCAATGGGGCTTTGCTAGCTATAAACCCTCAAATGCCAGGTGAAGGAAACAAACTTTCAATGATAACTCCTAAACGTCTCTTAGACTGTCTAGCCTGGTTTCTGCTCTGCATCCTTTCATCCCTTCTGCTTGCCTTGTGACAACAAAACCAAATGGATTTGGTCTGCACCGAATCAGCTACCAAATGATAGAACCTAGCAGAGCCAGTTGAGCCACTGATTAACTCAGGAAGTTGTTTTCCTAAAGGTGCTAGTGGAACTGGATGCAATACAACAGATGACGCCAAAGGACATTGGTGTCATTATTCATCTCCTTCTTTCTCATCATCACCACACTGAAATGGCTGAGCGCCTGATTTTTTTCTGTAGTAAGGTATAAATATAGGGGCAATTTTGGCAGGAATGAATATGGAATCATGATATGAGGAACTTTGGCATGATGCCAATGCTTATTATGAAAGACATAGCTTCAGGTCATAAGACTTTCTTCTATTGTTCAGGCTAGCAAGATCTTAGGGGTGCTGCAGAAGAAACACATCAAAGAATTAATCTCCAGTTTTTACCTGCCAATCAAAGTTAGGATAGCGTCCTCAAACAGCAGGTGAGTTTGCTTGCTGCAATACCTCTCTTAGGGTCAGAATCAAAATAAGAAACTTTTCTGAAGGACAGTAGTCTAAGAAGATACTAAAGCCCAATGGACCCTGGAACTGGCCTAACACAGTCACTAAAACCTTCTCTCCTTTGCACAGGTGGCAGATGACATTCTTTATCACCCATTCAGTCCAATAAATAGGAATAAGAGAGACATAAAAATACTCAAAATGAAAAACAAAATGCTTTAGCACTGAGGGGAAAGATAAAAGAAAGAGAAAACGAAGTGCAAATGTCATATGTTAGTCATATTGTTTACCACACCATTGAAGCTGTTGAGATATTATGGTGATAAGTGTAGTAAAAGAATCTATATAGAACAAGGGTGGACTTGTCCGTGGAATTTTGGTGTTTCTACATTCAACCTTCTCAACATGCACTTGCACCTTCCACCATTGCAATTGGTTATTTCATTGGTATGTTATGAAGCTAATGAATGCTTATAAATTATTTTGTGTTCCTCAGAGAGAGGGAGGATTTTGAGCCACACCCATTAGAGATGAAATCAAATGTTATAGAGATAAAAACCCCAAAGAACAGCAATTCCAAATGGAACATAGATATTCAAGGAGACTGAGTCTTCAAGGGAAAAAAAAAAAACAGACAACAAAAAAATGGAAAGTTGGAGCTCTAAATGCAGTGTGTGGGAAGTTAAAGAAATAAAGGAGCATAGTAATTAAATAACTTGTTTGGGTCAGGATCAT
Source organism: Mycteria americana (assembly GCF_035582795.1). Taxonomy (NCBI): domain Eukaryota; kingdom Metazoa; phylum Chordata; class Aves; order Ciconiiformes; family Ciconiidae; genus Mycteria; species Mycteria americana. Next base: position 159,198,946 of record NC_134366.1, read on the forward strand.
TTTGTGGAAGGATGGTAGAATAAGTCTTCTAGAATCAGAAAATAATGTAAAATCAGAACCTAGTTGAAAATAGTTTCTATTAGACACACTGTATGAGTTAGGATTTTATATAAAAGCTGGTCATAGAAAAGGAACTTGAATCAAGCAAATAGGAACTGATTCCATTTAAGATAAAATAATTAAAAACCAGATATTCAACTAAGCATTTACAATTCAAAAGGACAAGCTTTGATGAAGTAATGGAACTGTTTAATAAAGTCCATTAAGATGAGAATCCCAAGGGATTTGGTCATGGAAGAAGCCTAGAATGTCAAAGTCAAAAGTATTGAATGTTACAGAACATTGTAGCTCAAACTACAGAAAATTTTGAAAGAACTCTCAAATGACCTGCAAGAATAACCACCCCAAGAAGGCTATTAGAAATAAGTAGGAAAGACTTAAGAAAAAGATTTAGTAGGAAAAAAGCTATGAATCTAGAAATGAAAGATGAAAGTTAAAATTGTCAAAATAGAATCTAAGTTTGTCCTTGAAGAAGATATTGAAACATAGGGTATTTCCTTTTTGAGCCACATAAATTGAAACAAAAAGGCGTAAGGAAAGAAGAAGTAGGGTGGCTTTGCAGTCAGGATAAAACAAAGATTAAAGATAATCTAGGTGTGGCCAAAAAATGAAACAAACTTTGCCTCAGGTTTCAAAAAAGACAATTATGTTGAACTGGGAGGAAAAGCAGAATGTTTCATGGCAGATTTCATTTCCACACCCTTGTTATCTCAACCGCAGTGGAAACAGAAGTCATGAGGCTTAATGCACTCAAGTCACAGGGATTAGGTGGTCTCCCTTGCAGGATTTGTAAAAAGTATTTTTAAACACACCTTTCAAGTCAAATTTGGTATGACAGTAGAACACCAAATGCTGTACCTACGGTTAAAAGAAGGGAAAGTAATCAGGCATCTGTAAGCCTGTAACTCTGTACATTGCTTTAGGACAGATTTTGAAGGAAAAGATATTTAAAGGCAATTTAATAGGATGTAAAACAACAAGGATTTAATCAAATGTAGATCGTCCTAGACAGATTTTCTAGACAAAGGAAGTGCACTGGATTTCATATATCAAGACTTCAGGAAATGGTGCCAACTAAGAAGCTTGTCATTTAAAATCAAAGAAAGAAAGAACAATCTATGAAGTGAGTACGAAACTGTCAGGCAGTGTTGGTAGAGGAGCTGGAGATGAGTTACTGGTACGGTTCTTCAAGGCTCAGTCTTGAGACAGATGATGATTAGTAGTCCAATGTCTGTTCTTTACACAGGAAGCAAGAGAGTGAAATGTTAACTTGCTTATGCCTCTCAGCTTTGTACTTTTATCAGTAGAGGACAAGTAGGATAACATATTGAAGAGCTGGATGCTCTTGAGGAGTAACAGGATAGCAGCTCATAACAGAAAATTCTGCTATAAGGTGAGAGCTCATCAGCTGAAAAAGATGCAGAAGGACCTGAGTGGACTATCTAATTGCAGCATTATATGAGTTGCCAGTAGAATGAAGAGTTCGGAAAGAGTCCCGCAGCCTATGCTTGTATTAGATTTATTTCTAGAAAAGCCTGGTCACTGTATGAGATCTTGCAATATTTTCCAACTTCTTGTTATACATGTTCAAGAACTATGAATTAAAACTTAAACAATTGCAAAGAAGAGGTACTAAAAGATCAAGCTAGTGGGACACATGCATTATGAAGACTGAAAGAGCACTGCCAAGTTAACAAAAATAAGACTGAAAGGTGATGCATTTTCTATCTGTAAAAACAGATAGGTTAAACGTCAGAAAGTATTAGATTCTTAAGGTTACTGGTTTTGATGAAAGTTGATACAATGGGAATAAACTGATTAAGAATAAATTTTATCTGGAACTTAACAGGAGGTTTCTAGTGACAGAGAAAACAAAACCACTAACTTTGTGTTTTTAGCAAGAACTTCAGTGTTCTTATGCAATAAATTCTCTGATATGGTACCAGTGATTGTAATGACTGGACTCCATAATTCTTGCTACTTCTGTATTCCTAAATGAGCATAAATATGGTAAATATTATAATTCACAGGTCTGAAAGCCTAGCATCACCTAGTCCAAACTCAAGAACGATACATTTCTTGTTTACACACCTACCCATCTGGAGGCTTTTTACAGCAAAAATCCTTATTATTGGAATGGTGTCTGGTGCAGTGCAAACACTGTGACTTTCTTTCATTTACCTTCTTCCTGGATGAGTGGCTTGCGTCTCACTCTGGAACTTCTTATATGGCTTTTACTAATGCATGTCTTCTAAATCTTCAAACCTAAATTTCACATGCTTGTCTAAATATTATTAGATTTGTGTGGAAATTTCACAGGTTGAAACTCTCTAGATACAAACTTTCAGGAAGAATGAGCTGGGATTTGCCCAGAATGTCCAGAAAACTAAATAAACTAACTATTTCTTATTAAAAAAAAAAAAAAAAAGACAGAAAAAAGTCACACCTCTTTTGACTCACTTCAGTAAGAACATTCACATGTCAAAGTTTTCTTTCTCCCACTATCCTCTCAGTCCAGCCTGCCTCATCCCCAAACCATCTGACACTTTCCCTCATCTTACACCACACATCCCTCAAGTCTTATTTTTCCCAGAGCCAATTAATAACACCTGCCCATCACTCTCCTGCAGAGCCTCTCTGCACCTTCTCTGCACGCTAGAATTTTGTAGGAGGGTCAAGGACTCTCTAGATTTATTTCATTTGTCAGAAAGCAAGCTTGTAACTGATATTTAGGTCAAATCTTATATCATAGTAGTATAATTTGCTGACATAATGCTGCATTATAGTCAGGCTTCTGCATATGACTTTTTGTCAGAGTTGTAACCTGCAATTTTTAAAGGAAATAGGCTGGAAACTATTATAAAATGGAAAAATGCAAACTTTATCTTCCTTGAAATTCATGTCAATAGACTTCATCATATCTAGAATTATATGTCCTATATTTCATTGCTTAAATGGATCATTCCAAAATTTCAATATTCTCTGTTCTCACTCACCCACTCAGTCTCATTTCTATACTGTACTTGGAATTTTATATTCTGTCATTTTCTGCAGTCTTATAAATGCAATCAAATTTTAGAAGTTAGCAAATGTAACGATCAGAAAATATTTTGTGGTATTTCCTCAAAAAGCTTTTAATAGTAGTGAAAACTTTGTAAATAAACCTAACCCCCCCCCAAAGCCTAAAAGTAAAAAACAAAACAAAACAGAACAAAACAAGAAAAAACCACAAAAGCAGACAGTTTTCACAAAATAAAAATGTTTATTCTTAATTTACTCTGTGTTGAATAATTCCAATTTCTTTATTTTCTCTGATATGATACTTACAAGCACTTGGAAGATACAGCATTCTCTAACTAGAAATAACATAAGCAGTCAATGCTATTATGTGTATGTGGTCGGTTGTCATCTATGTTGCAGCTGCACCTTCATTTTTTGCAGGATTTTGGTCCCTATTTTCCAGGACCATATTTTTGGTCCTTATTTTCCAATATGTGTCTGGAGAAGGCCAGAGGAGTGCGAGGTTGGGGAAAATTGCATTGGCCACTGGGAAAGAGAAACTTCCAGTCACAGAATTAAACTGGCTGAAAGAGCAAAAAGGCACAAGTGGTGTGGCAGTGAGGTCCCTCAGTGACAGAAGCTGTGGGAGGCAGGCATGGAGAGCTGGCGTGGCCATCTTGCTCAGCAGTCTGAGGAAACCACTATGCTCTGGCCAAAGAGAGATAAGTATGATGAGATGAAGAAATCCCTGTATGAAAAGAGAAGTAAAGTCAGCAAAGTTGAGGCTAAAAAACTCCCAGGGTCTGTAACGTCACCTGTCCCTTAACAGCTGAAGCACTTGCCGAGTGCAGCGGCAGCGATAACTGGCTGGCCCTTCAGAAGGGAAGGCTATCTTCCTCAGGAATAGGAAGGAACTGAGAAGGAATTGTTTTCCTTCTTATCGCCGCTGTTGTCCGTTTCCTTTCTGCTCTATGGACTTTGTATTTTTCCTGTTCTGTTTCTCTCCTTTCTCTTTTAAGTTGCCCGTCTTCTAGCTACAAGGACAAGTAAGAAAGAATCACTGAAACAAAGAGACTGAGTAAATTGAATGACTTGGCAGTTTGGAAATTATTAAAAAAGTTCTTTCTGATATAGCTGGAAACACAGCTGTAACATCTGGTGTGGTCGGATGTGATCTTTTGACTTTGAAAAAACATTGCCTACAGTTCCCCTCAAATCTTTGTGCTTAGTAAGACTAACTCCAGTCACTGAGTAACCATAATGATTTATCCATGACCTAACCAGTCATATTTACCCACCTTTGCAAAGCAATCTGGGCTGCACAAAAGCTGTATGGATGTGGAAATGAATACACTGAAGTTCAGATGTCTATCCATGGTCTAAATTCAGATGCATTCTTAGGAATTCTGTAGGGTCGCAACTGGTGAGCATGCATCTTTCATCAGGTGCAGAATGAGGAGGGAGTACTCTAAAGGATTACTAGTTTTATGTGCTATTTTGAAAGAACAATTATGGTACGTGTGAATCAGTAATCCAGTGGTGTTTTATAGGCAATCAGTTTTGTGATATTTATTCATTTCCTTCATTCCCTGTCGAAGTGGCTTAGGGGATTTCAGGGGAAAAAAAATGAGAAAACTATGAAAAATGCATAGTTAAACATTCAGTCACGAAATACTGAAGTAAAGGTTTAAACAACCTAAATAAAACTAATATGTATTCTTGGCATATGGATCAACTCCAAATCTGAGACAACGTATTTCATTTCACCATACATCAGTACAAATCTAGTTTCAAGGAACAATGGCTGTAAGAAATAGCTGTTATTATAATTTCTTAAAGTTATTATTTCTTAAGAAAATTATTACCAGTTAATAAATGTAATGGGAAATGCTGATTCTATGAAGTGTCTCTCAAAAGAAAGCATTTAAAACCAAATATCATGCTAGAAAAAATTGGCATGCATTAGAGAAGCTTGCTGTGTAGTGATGAAATGCCCATTTCCACTCCATTTCCAAGAAGAGAGAGTCTGGTTTACCAAACTATCTAGGTCTAAATCCTTGCCACCAAAAATATTATAGGAAGCCAAAGACGGCTGGCATTTTTCTGTCCAGACCTGGGTGGGTTTGATGATCGTAGAAGATTCACAAGAAAGTATTCGCTAATCTCTTGTTGCCCTCACATCAGCCTTCATAGTCACCCCATGCATCAGAGGAAACGCAGAGGAAAGGGTTATCCCGCCCAGCGCGGGTTGCTGCTGAATAGCTCAGCGAGGTGTCCAAGCCAGAGCCATGAACTTAGATGGCCTAATGTGCCCCGTGAGGCCACGGATCATTTCTGCTGCATAAGGCCTCCACTGCTACACTTCTGCTTTACAATCTGAGTCTAGGAGTAAACTAAATCATCTGAAAATAATTCAGGCATTGATGTATGGAGCTTGCTCATGGGCTGAGTAGCGACGAGGACACTACCCTGTTCTCTCTTTAAATTTCCTTTAAATCAACCTCAATTATTAAAAAAATCACAACACTCAGCTACAATAATATAAAAGGTTTGGATATTCCATTGAATAGAATGACTATGCACACACAGACACATATAAATATACGTATCTATGCAAATTCAGAGAAAAGCTGACACATCCTGTTACCTTTTGTGAGAGAATCATTAAGTTTTATGTGCAGACACCTCTGTTTTAAATCATCAAGCTAACAGCAGAACTACTTTGCTTTTCTGAAATCTCCCCTCAGCCCCCTGCCTCCAAATAAAATACTAATTGCTGATGCTTTTAGTACAGAATCACTTCATTAATCCCAGCTACTACCCCCATATATGAATGCATTATAACTCAGTTCTGGGATTCATTAATTGACCTAGTTAATTTGATCCCTAATAGCCTGTAATTATGGATGTGTAAAATAGCTTGAAAAAATTTGTTGCAAGCAGACATTCCCTGAATGGTGGGTGTATAAACCTTCAGTAAAGCTTGTTCCTGAGATTTGTCCTTTTATCTTTAAAAGGCTTTAGAAAGTTTCCACTAAAAAGGAGGGAAGGAGAGGGAAATGCGTGAAAAACAAGGAGAGCAGATAACCTTTGATGCCAAGTTAATTTCATTTACCCGTGTGACCTAATCTAATTTGAAAACTCCGCTGATACCTGTCAGAAAAGCATGTGTAGCAAAACGGGCTGGAATCAGGAAGAGTAAAAAAAATGGAGGTTCCTAGAAATGCACAAAAAAGGCCTGCATTCAGCTCTTTTTGGATGCCAAACTGCACTTTCAAGTGTCACAGCTTTGTCTTGTATGCCAGGCAGGGTACCTGTAAAGAGAGAAAGATCCTGCACCTTGGAGCAAAGCAAACATCCTTAGTGTATGCAGCACCCAGGGGAAAACAATGTTTGAGAAGGTGAACTGCTGAATATGTATGTGTTTTAATAAAGCATTTCATTTGAAAAGTTTTGCAACATTCAGACAGATTGAGTTTTAGGGAGGAAGTGACTCTGCAGTCAGTGCCTGGCCTGCTCTACTGTCAGAGGAAATAAGTGAAACTAAAATGAAGTGATAATATACTGTAGGAAATTTAAGAGAAAGAAAGGCAGAGGAAAAATGGCAATCTGGGACCATACAGCTGATCCCCAAAATAGACACAATGACCAGTGCCAAACTAGCTGCCAAAAACAGTAGATTGTAAAATTACCTAATACCTATGTCATGTTTACTTTATATTTACATTGGGGAACGGGCTCCCCAACAGACACAATACTGGACAGTATTTTTGTTCGCTGTCACTATCATTATCCACCATCTGCTCTGCCAAATTTCCTTTCTGTTCTTTTTTGTGCATTCATCAGCGCAGTAGTAAGTAACTACCTAAATGACTGCAGCATATTGCTTCTGGATTAGCGGCAGATATTGTACTACTCCTGGCTTATGGACAGAGCTGTAAGTAGGCGACCTGGCAGGGGGTTCCATTTAAAATCCTTTCCCCTTTGCAAAAAGAAACAGAGTAACTAGGAAAGTTTTGTCCCAGCTCACTAGCAGGGATGTGATCTATGGTTCGGTTAAAAAAATTAAAAAAAAGTACCTCCTCCTGTGAAATTCAGTGAGGTACCCGCCAGCTCCATGGAGATGGCTGAGTTCTGACAAGATGTCTTAGTGTGATGGGTAGCCTGAAATACTGGCAGAGAGCTCTGCTTGCTTTGCTCAAAACCACAGATAGAGAAACCACAGCTTTGAGAAAAGGGCAGCTTTTGAAAAGGACACGTGTTTGCTGAGTGAACCTTGTGGGTTAATACAGTGACCCGCAAGCACAAGAAGGCCTTTTTGTCTGTGTAGTCTGTGGGTAGATGCAGCAGTGGGTAATCCAAGCCTGGCACATCTTTACTTATTCTTTGCTTTGAGGCCATCTAAAGCGAGTTCTCCAAAACTTATCTCAGTGCTTTTTTGTGTGCCGAGCAGACTTTTTGTTGCTGAGCTTAGTCGAGTACTGAGAAAGTAAGCAGGGGTGGTTTTTTGTTGCTAAAAAACAAAACAAAACACCCTTTTTAAACATCTTGCACCAAGATGGGGGGGGAGGCGGGGGATGTGAAGGGAAGAAGCTGAAGAAATGGGAAAAAGGAAAAAATGACAAAGAAGAAGAGCCAAAGGAAATTTGGACTGGAAAGCTTCCTCAGGAGTATTACAGAATAAGGAAATACAGCAGGAAAATATATAGATGTATATAAATTTAAAATATATTATGGAAAGTTTCCCACTAAAAACACATTCAAAAATAATTACTCCTGATCCACAAAGAGAGGAAAAATGAAGTGATCTTAAGCTTCAGGGATCCTAGGATGGAGCGCTGCCAGGCTATTTGAACGCAGGCGGCTTCAGTGCAGCCCAGACAGGCTATGGGTTAAAAGGCTTAGGAGCCTGATTCTGTTCTCACTAAATTCAACAGCAAATTTCATCTGGGCTTTGAAACAGGCATGGAGTGAGCATTGTATGTAGCAATCCGGGACAGCAGAAGTTAGCAATGGTGTGAGAGCTTTGTTAAGTTACTGGAATCTGGATCTGACAGTGAGATGTGTGCTCCTCTTGGGTAACTGCCCCTGAGGCCAATTCCATGGACCTGTGGAAATGAAATCTGTGGTAGAAAGAAGACCAGAGCCCAAAGCTTGGGACTATCAGCATGCAAATAAACTAACGCCATAGTGACACTTTCTTAGGGCTTTCACAGCTAAGAGCTGTGACCTGACTACATGAGCACAAATAGGGAAAGAGAAAACAGGAGGCACTTCCACCCTTCTGCAGTTGTGCTAATACATTCTCATTTGGAAAGTACCACGTATTTCTTGATTTTAGTTGCAGAATAATTCCGAACTCATGTCCATGTACTCTGCAAGTCTATGGCTTGGCTGCAAGTCTTTACCAAGTTTTACAATGTGCAGTTGTTGTAAACACGTGAGAAGCCCTCTGTGTACCAGCCTGTAAGGTCTGCAGAGCTTTCCGGGCACTCTCCTTCAGGTATGCCTCTGCCGATTAAATCACATATTGTAAACTGTAAAAGCAAACGCTGCTGCAGGATGATTATCCAAAAATTACTCTTCTCTATACAGTACAGCAGCTTTTGGGGAGTGTTCAGGGTTGGGTTTTTTCTCTCGTTACTAGTGATAGGAAATTGGACACTAATCTATTTCTCTTGAAAGACCCCCTGTGGTGTTTTTGATGCTTACATATATATATATATACACACACATGTATATATATATGCTTACCTTTTTGTTGTCATAGAGTATGAAGGGAACAGTGCTGTTATAAGCTATAAAATATGATCATCTGCTAAACTTCCAAAATTAAGTACCCATTTAAAGTGTCTCAGGGTTCAAGGTACCCAGCCTGAGATTCCTTCTAGGGGATCTAATTTCATAGTGAGTTGCATTAAGTGGACAACTGCAAATGGAGACAACTATTGATCACATTGGATAAGACGGAGAGTCTGGAGAAGCGAAATGCATGCTCTCTGAGCTATCGCAGCAGGAGGTAAAGCTCATACTAATGTTGTGAGCGAGTCTAAGTGGCGCAGCTCAGAAGTATGTGGTGTCAGCTCGTGGATATGCACTGGGAGGAGGCTCAAGAAGGAAGTCTTGGAAAAACCAGGTCCCTTAGCATTAAGAGCTTTGAAAGCCAGCAGGGACTGCTTAAAATAAATCCTCTAGTTTATAGGCAGCCAACGTGAAGGGCTCAGGAGGGTGTAATATGAGCATGGCTGCTCAATCCTGTGAGTGAACATGATGCTGCATTCAGGACTAGCTGTAGTTTTGACTTTTTTCTCAGAGCTAATAATGGAAGCAGCAATTCACTCTCTCCAGAGAGAGGAGCGGAAGGAGTTTTAGCAGCCTGAATATATTTGTGCACAGGGCCGACAAAAATGGCAGGATAGATTTGGAAACTCCTCATGGAGTTGTTTTTATGCACACAGAACAGCAGCATTTAGATCCGTATCGTAAAGGAATAATGACTGGGTTTCTGGAGCAGCTGACTGCAGAGAAGAGAGATGGTAGTACTCTTGTGGGTCCTATGTCCTTGTAGATGTAACTTGAAAACTCGAATGATTAATGTCAGCTTCGGCTATCTTAAACCAAACCCACAAACCCTAATACAGTCCTTCTTTTTAATGAATTTCTGAACCTCAGCAAGGTCATATGCTCTTTGACGGCAGGAAATTGTTACACAGGTATATTTCTGAATTTTACTAGTATCACCACTTATGTGTAAAGTTGAGAAAAAGACTCATTTTGCACCCCCAGAAAAAGTGGAATATAACATTATCACCACTTGTTTTTGGTATCACTGCTCAAGGACAGCTTTGCTGAGATATTCAGGAATCTAGAGATTGCAACAGCCTCCTAACAGGGTCTGCAGAAACATTCCAGTTAGACAGGCCCTTGTCCCTCATGAATAACTTGCCTTTCAAATTTTTGCAAATATTACTCTACATCATTAGAATTAGGACTTCGGCTGTACTCACAGAGTCAGTTCATCACAGGACCAAGTCTCTTCTCAAAACTAGAGCATGGCTGGGAGAGAAAATTTAAGGAAACTAGATGCTGTAAGCTCGTGTCCAAATTCTTACTCAAGAGATGAACCTATTCTAGCCCACAATCCCAGTTCTTGGTTTCGCATCTTGCAGGAACAGTGTGGTTATTCTGAGACCAGGCTATACTGAGGCTACAACCAAGACAGCGAATAGGTAGTACAGGCCCCTTAAGTATAGTTAAGCTGACTGTCTAGTTGACTCTTCAACTCGTAGTACAGACTGACATTTCCTTACCTACTCAGACTGTCACAGCACACTGCAGGTGCTGCTGCTTTGGTATCTAAAACAAAGAGGATGTGTGATATTCAGTATAGTGCTTTATAATGAGAAACACTTTTTAATGTTGTCTTTTCTTTTTGTGAGACTAGCATTTTTGCCAGAGTCACTTCCTTTCTCTCCTCTGCATCCCCTCCAGGTACAACTAGGAGAAGAGATGCATTTTTAAATGAGTTCCTAAATGAGAAAAAAGAAAGGCGATCTGGAAAGGTTTCGCTAAGCACTGTGAGTTTTTTTGTTTCTATTTATCCTGTGTGTGAGCACAGTAGGATGAAATGCTCTTTAGACCTTTAAGTATGCTTGAATTATACTCAACCATTTGCCGTTCCTTGTTCACATAGGCTCTTCAAGTGTAAACTACCCCCATATCCACTAGGTTGAAAGGATTTGTTCAAACATAGAATTCAAATATAGAATTACTATAATTGAATTGTATATACATGAGGAATTGTTTTCCTGTCATAAGGTTATCATAAAACAAACAGCAGACTCTGCACGAAACACATCTGACTCATGGCTATCCATTCAGAGGGAATGCTCTCTACACTTAGCTCCTCTCTTTTCTCCTTCATGTGCTTCCACAGTGAAGAGAACAGAAAGAGAGAGAACATATCCTGACAACATAGCATCTGCCCAGAAGCAATATATGCAAAGTTCAGGATGAAAAGCCTTTGAGATACCCTACAAACAATATATCCAAATATCTCCCAGCAACAGAGACAAATTAGGAGGATTAGCAAACAAAAGTTGTACCACAAATGTTCTAAGAATAAAAAAAATCAAGTATTTGAATATTAATGTCTATGATTACAAGTTGCCTTAATCATGAACTTAAAGAGAGGATGGGGGTGGAATTCATTTGATGAAAAATAGAGGTATATGTTTGATCTAAATACCTAGTCTTCATTTACAAAGTCTTATTGACTCCAGTCAACAAAGAAAAGTAACGGTTCTAGGCACGGTTCTTTTGGCCTGTTTTGAATATTACTTTCATGGTGAATTAACCACTGAACTCAAATGCCCATTTCTGGCCATTGACTATGAGGGGAGTCTATAAAGCTAGCTCAAACACAAACCTCTACACTCCAGGCATATAAAGATCAGTGAGATGAATCCTACCATGGATGTCTCTGAGTTCTCCTAAGGATACGGGATTGCTATTTATTCCCAACAATTTTCTTTTTGTATATTCTCTTATTCCAGAAGTTCTTTTTGTATAAGGCTCAAGGAATACTCAAACACAATTGCAACATATTTTTCCTGTAGGCTGTAGAGCGAGCTGTATTATGAAAAAATATGGAGAATGGCTATTATGATTTTTTGAAGTTACGTTTGGTCATTTACAGAATGCAAAAAAACAAAACTAGAAAAATTCAGAAATTTTCAACCAATGATTTGGCCACATATTCTTAAGAAAAACTGAATCACTTCACTATATTAAGTAACTATCTTGTTTCATTCTAAAGAGAGGAAGAGATAATTTATATCACAAACCAGTTACCTTAAAAGTCTGCCATTTAGACTATATCGTGTTCCATTTATCACTACGATAAGAAGGAACAAAAAGTCAGTATCTCCTACCTCATGCTTAACAGCACTTAACACCACGCAGGGAGGAGTTTGGATAAAATCCTCATCAAGCAGTAGAATGGAATGGTTGGCTGACCAACAGTAACAACCATGGAAACCATGTTTATTAAAAGCATCTTACCAATTTTACCAATGTCTCTTAGTCTGTATATGAAAACATCAAGATGGTAGGCAAAGCATCCAAGGCAAGAAAATGATTTTTGATTTCTTCTGATTTCTTCATCAGAAAACTTCACAGCTCAGCTCTGCCAAGAACCTGAAAAGCCAATATTCTCACAAAAACTTCAGACACCGGCATAAAATTTGTGTAGATCTTCTGCAAAAGGCGTAGCATTTTAGTGTGCAATTGTTGCAAAGAACTATTAATGAGACAGATCTTTGCTTTATTTGTCAGCAACTAATCCAAACAAAAACAGAAACAAGGAAAAAGTTAAACTATCTTCAGGCAGTACGATGCATGTGGAATGTGGAGTTACTGGTTCTTTCTCATCTGTAATATTTTACAGTAACGTATTAAATCTTTAGGATTTATTAATCATTAACACTAGTACAAATCAATCCTCAAGTACTTTGCACATTACATTGGTGTATCAAATATATGTAGGTTATGCTCCCAACAGGAGAATTCAGCAATATCTTGAATGAATCCTCTCCATTCTTGGACTTTATTCAATGACTGCTCAAAACAATTTGGCAAGGTGCTTAAGAATTATTTTATCACATTTGTATACATTTGAAAATCATGGCTCCTAGATTAAAGATAGAATGGAAAGTCATTAAGATCTGTGTTTGTTTCTATTCAGAATTCAGCGTTGCTTTCTTAAAAGTTTATTTTCTTAAGAGATGAGTAAATTTATTTTTGAATCAGAAACTTGTGCATATGTATTTTAGGCTCTCATTCCCTTTTTGCAGATTACTGCTTTTCCTTTAGTTGTTATACATACCATGAACATTTCTAGAAAACTAAATTATATATTGCATTGCCTTTTGCTCTTCTTATTGCTGCTATTTGCACAACCCATTTGTTCTCACTCAATACTGGCATGAGTGGAATATGCTCCGCATAAGAAAAATACTCTTGCTTAAGTGTAGTGACTCTGGTGTGTCTTTTACAATTTGGTTCTCTTTTTTTCAGTACAGATGAAGACAGCCAAGCTTTTTTCTTACTGCCTTTATTGACAAGTTGTGATACTGTGATGTTTATTCTGCCCATTTTACCTGAGCCATCAAGTTATGATGATACCTGATTATAGTTATTGTAACTTTAAACACTGCTTTGTTGTTAAGCCCTATAGGCAGCTATACAGCGTACAGCTGTATTGCTTTAGCTTTCTTACAAATAATCTATAATGTATGTATTTTTAAATTAATTCCATCCATTAAATGCCATATCAGAAGAATAATTGTTTCATATGAATGATGAAAAAGATATGATATTTGAATATTGAAGGTCAGAAGGACATTTCAGTTACCAGGTTTCCTGTTCCATCCCTAAATTGTACCTGTATCAACAGCTTTGTGAGATAAGATTTATAGATACCAAAAATACATTTTTCATCAAACCATCAGTTTGATTTGTGGACCAGGAGCATGCCAAGTTGAAAAGTCTATAAAAAGTAGCACTGAATCTCTGTGTTGCCCTTGTTGACAACAAAGAGATCTTGCATGGTTATAGCTTTCAGTATTAAAAAGAACTCAGGGGCCAATGTTTCCCAGGTGGCCCGGATGCCTGGTGGGGTAGCGTTTCCCTAAAGAACTCAAGAATTAAGGTTCCACTTAGTGTCATTTCAGAGTAAACTTAGACTCAGGTATTTGCCTCTAATTTTTTGCTTCACCAAACACTAGTTTAGCAATGTTTTCAACTTATAAATGGGGACATATTAAAAGTCCAAATGACTTTCTTGTCAAAACTGTCGATGAGAACACAGCAAAAATGCATGGAGGTGTAACAGTTCTCCAGTGCCTTTTCGCAGCTCCAGCCCCACACACCCAAAATCCCAGAAGACTTCTTGAGCAGTGAACAGGGGATAGATTATGCTTATCTTAATGCAACAAAACAAGGGCTATGGGACGTGCCCACATGAAACACAGCAACGTACAGATGCATGTCACACTTGGACTGATACAACAGCACAGGTATGGCTTTGCAGTCCAGTCATATGGATGCCAAGACCTGAAAACTCATCACCTGAGTTGATGACGTAGTGACAAAAATCTGACCCCAAGATGTTCAGTTTGGGCAGACTACACAGTGACCTAATTTTTCAGGCATACTCAGTTTTGTATGCCTCAAAAGCCTGACATAGAAGGCTTTTTCATTAGCCATAAGATATCTGTAGCTGCCTCTCAGTTGCACATAATTCCAGTGTGCTATATTTTGAAGTATGACAACATTCAGGTGACTACAGGGAAAGCCTTCCCAATAAAATATATTGCTATGCATAGATAGTCTGGCAGTAGAGTAGAGGAAACAGAACAGCAGTGCTGCAGAGGTACTTTGCATGGGCTCATATAGCCTACATCTGGTATATAGGGTGTAATATTACTTTAGAAATTTACTGTGAGCCACCAGAAACAATACCTGTATTTTCCTACTTACCTATAAAGTGCTTCTTGGTGTATGGATCTAATGATCTTTCTGAGCTTTCATGAAAATGATCATTAAAGGAATGTGTCTTTTCAGGAACTTAGTTGTGGCAGATAAGAGTATCTGGTAATTTATACATCTTTATAGACATTTATATAACTGTACAGCTTCAATTCGTAATGTCCCTGGGAGGTAATGTAGGGAAGATGAAGTAGGAGGTCTAAGTGAATTGGTGTCTCCTTTTCTAATAGTCTTAAAGCATGTTATAATAAAGAATATAATAATGGTAATCTGCCAGTACTCACCAGTCCATCTCCAAGCCCTTCTTCAAAGGAGATAACAGTATGACCATAAGAACAAAGTTACCCAATAGCACAGCTACTACCTACAAATATCAGGCTGCAAATCTCAACCTAAGTGTTTAAAGCACTCAGTCACTACAGGAAAGACAGCTGAGAAGCTCATTTATTAAATCTCTGTATTAGGAAACTCACACAGAAAAAAATCTCCTCAAGAAGTATTTTTTTACTTGAAAGATGTATCAGAGATCTGGTGTACGCCTGTGTTGTGGAGATAAAGGAGGAGCTAGAAAAGTTTCACTTTGTTATATAAGGAGATACCAAAATAAAAACTATTGTTCTCATTCTGAATCTTTCAGTCCTCATCAAGATCAACCAGGGAACAGCTATTCCACAACGGCAATGGTCACGTGTTCAGTTTGGATGTGCCTATGAATAAAGTGATCATCCAAGACACTTGCGGCAAAGAAGTAAATAAATTTCAGTACATACAAAAATTGTACTTGCAATTTCTAAGAAGAGCCAGTGTACTGTGATCTAAAATATATACAGGGTTGATAGAACTCAACAGTCCTATGCAGTCTGATCTTTTTCAGTTGTTTAAACTTGTATCATCTCTCCATAGCAGCTATAATCTCCACTGAGTTCCTGTTATTGACAGAAGAAACAGGCCACAATCCAGGAAAGCACTTAAACATGGCTTAGCTTTAAAATGTGAAGCTGTACTGAAACCAATGAGAATACTCTCATGCTAAAAAGTAAGCACATGCTTAAGTCCTCTGCTGGATCAGGGCCATAAAATAATACAGTTTTGCCAATAAATAACTTGTCCATCAGGATAATTTCCATTGAGACTTGTGGAATTCATCTAAAAAAAGCTACTTACTGTCAAAAGACAGGGATTTTCTAATTTCTTGTTCTTGTTTCTGATCCCTCAGTTGGGTTGGTGTAACAGTGGTGTGAGATCAGAATCAGGGGTGAGGCTTCTACCAGGAGTATATTTGGCGTACAGAAGTAACTTTATGATCCAGGAGGCATTTACTTGTATGTGCATTCACACAAGCAAAATCTGGAACATTTTCTTAGCTGACTTAGGAAAGTTTCCAGAAAACAGACATACAGATTAAAGCTTCTGGAAGGATAGACCTGATTCACTGCACACATTAGCCTGGGATTGTAACTAGATTTTTTTTTTTCCAAGTACATATTATAAACCTTATGTTTCTATATCAGGAAGAAAGGATAGCTTAAGCATGCTTGTCATCTGGACCTATCCCTTTTCTCAAGAGTCCGATGAAAGGGCTAAAATTGATAGGTTTCTTCTAGCTGTCTTAATTGATTGCCAAATATACTTACTCTTCTTTATTGCTTTACAAAAAAAAAAAAAATTGTTTGCTAAACCTAATGTAACATACTTTCACTTCTTACAAAAACTGAAAAGAAAGCGAGATTTTTCCAATGGCATGAAAAGGCAATTAGAACTGTCAGGAAAGGGTGTAGGGAAAGCAGGAGTATGCAGTTTGGCAGAGGGGTACAGAAATTGGTATTGTCACTCATCTAGAGTCAAATCTGGCATGTGATGGAATTGTTCTCTCTGTTAATATATTAAATTTTTGCATGACTACTGGAAAGTTGCAGCATGAGCTGTAAACTGCCAGAGAGTGACACTGGAATTATAAACCCTGTAAAGAAGCATTTAGACAAAATAACCAGAGTCCAGACCGTAACAGGGATAATGGGCTGGTCCCACTTCAGTCAATGCAGTGAGATGTTGGAGACAGTTCAATGAAGGGGAAACTTCAGGTAAGCCGTGTAGTCAGCGACAAACACGAACTGGTGAAAAGGGAGCTGTTTGCAGGAACAGCTCTTTTTGAGAGAACTCCCAGTTTGAAACATGCTATGGGAAAATATTTCAAAAGAGTAAATATTTCTCAGTGCAAGCCCTTTGCTTTCTGCTTCGCAATTACTTTATTACAAGATATGTTTGTAGTTGAAAAGTTAAGAATATCTCTAATGATATTAAAGATCCAAATAGCTTATGATTACTGCAGCTACCTTCCTAGTAACTGAGGGTACTGGAGGTGTCACGGCAGCTGCTGGGCAGACCCTTCACCTGAAGATACATTTTTTTATGAATATGTGTTGGAAAGACGATGGAAGGGAATTTGATTAAAATGAAGAGAAATACAGTTTGGAGTTACTGTGAGGACCAATGAAATAATGGGCATAGGCACATCTCTGAAGGAGGAGGAGTCAGACTCCATTTCCATTCACAATTTAAGCTTTCATTAGGAAACATTAAAGGACTATATCATCCCTGTTATTTGACATTTAGATGTCAAATGGTCATAATATCCTCAGGAAATATTAATCAACTTTCCTTTGGCTAAGTGGATACTGAAATTTTCCAAGTCCAGCAGCGTCAGCAAAGCAGGCACTCAAATGACAAGGGGGAGCAGAAGATGGATCATGGAGCAACCATTAGAGAAGGAACGCTGTTTACTCTCCCTCCTGTATGTTGAAGGTGAATGTCGCCCATTAGGGGCATTTGCAAATATAATCGCAAAATAGCAGATTTACAGTTTAGCTGCCTGCAGAGGTAAAATGGTCAGACAGCTAATTTGCAGTAGTTTCCAAAAGGTTAATTAAGCTGCTCTATTATCCTGTGAATATGTAATCTACACCTGTGAAAGAGGGTCTGGCTGGTCTTATGGGTGTCACATCCTCCTGCTTTGTGGTAATCAATTAGGCCACAGTGAAATGGCTTAAAGTAAGTCCTGAGCAGAGGCTGGTGGAGAAACAGTACCGCTGAGGTAACATCTCCTACCGAGTTTTATCACAGGGCCAACATTAGAGCTTAGCTGGAGTAAGGTCTGCTGGGAAAAAAACTAGAGCAGCCCAGTCAACAAGTCACACATTCTCTTCAGGACTAATGAATTTTTAAAATTGTTTTGCTTTGTACAACATGTGAAACTGCCAAACACCTATATAAAAAAGTCTGGCAGCAAAACCACTCACCTGACACATGTAAAAATGCTGGGAATGGCTTTTGTTCATGCATTTTATTCATGCAGTGAATTCAACAGAGAAAATATTTGAATTTGCATCTTCTAGACCTTGCCAGTGTCCTGAACATTGGGCTATTGACTACTACTGGGTGAATTTCTTTTCATTTTGACCAGAAATCCCTGAAGACACGGCTTTGCCTGCTAAGTTCTTGATTAAACGTATATATTTCTCATGAAGTAGTCCGTTTTTTCAAGCATGAAAAATTTTCAGGAATTTCATTGAAAATATCCCTAGAATTGGCACCCCCTTCCTGAGGGGTACCACACGTCTGCACAGAAAAGCTTGCGAGATGCCTGCCAAGGAGAGGACTGCAGTCTGGATACCTCTGTCATACAAGCCTTGGAGAATATTTTACAGGAATTGTGTGTTGTACTGCACGCAGGAGGACATAACATTAGTGCAATAAAAGTTCTCAATAAGATGTGCAAATTTGGTGTCTTCTGCAAATTTATTCACACGTAGCTGACTGGTTGTTGACATGAGTTCTGCTGAAGGTGCTCAAGATGGAACAGAATCCAGTTTCTCTCTCTAGTGTTAGTTTTGCAAAACTGGGAAAAGAAAGAAACAGTAAAGCTTATACTAAGTTCAAAGTAACTTTTTCCCCTCTATGTATCGTGTGAAACAATTTTTTATGAGGGAAACCTGTGCTAACAAAGAATTTTAAAATTGTTTGTTCCTAAAAAAAAAAAAATGGCCTGGTTTTCTTGCTGCATTTGGAACAATACAGAAGCGCCTGTGTGATGTGGTACAAAGGCCACACTGATACATATTCAGGATGACCAACATAACTTACTCATTTGCTTTGCCACCTAAAAAATACAGCCATCCCAAACTCATATGGCTAACATGTTTTTACCAAAGCAATCCCACATGATTTCCCTTGCCACACCCCATTCTTAATGGGAAAGGAATTTGGGAAGGCGGTCTCTCGCTGAGTCATATGCTTTGCATACAGGGCAGTCAGTCAAATGACTTTGCCAGGACCCCTAGATCATTTAAACACGTCCTGGTTTATATTGCCATTCTGTAATCTGTCTATGCTCCACCTGTAAAATGGCATTACAAATGTTGTGGAGAGTATATATACACATGTGAAGAGAGAGGCTACTTTTAAACCCTTCCATCTTTACGTGCCTACTTTAGAACCGATATTCAGAAAATGAAACAGTGCAGTAAATATCACTGCTCTCTACAGTTATAGATCAACAAATAGGATAGCAACAGCCTATACATTGCTATGGAAAACCAGTTACAGATGCAGGGCTGAAGCAATGTCCATTGTAGGCTTGAAAGAGTAAGGCTTGTTGCATGTAACTATTTAGAAGCTTTGAGGGCAGGTAGATGTTTGAAGACAGAAGGAAAAAACATTTCTCTAGCAAGGTGGTTTGCAGGAAATGAAGATGGGTCTGGGGCTTCTTAAAAAGTTAGATAAGCATAATGAAGCCTAAATCAAATGAATAGTGTGCAAAATGTAGGTTCAGTGATCAGCATTGGTTGGTATCACAACCATTCGTCCATGGGCCTGCTAACACAACCTCAGCATGGTGTGAGTCTGCAAGTCTTACCATTTCAGACCAGTATTTTCATCTTACTTTTATAGCACCATGCCTATCAGCATCTGTAATTTCAAATCCTTTTCTGGATTTCCACTTGCTTTGATACGATAAAAGTATATATGCAAACCTTGAGCAAACCATCAGGCATTGTTGCACACTGTTTTTAAAGGATATCAGATACAGAAGAAATGCTTCACTTCTAATAAATATCCACATACAGGAAAATGACTTTTTTTACAGAAAAGAGAAAATATCATGAGAGTAGTAATAAATGGGAGACATTCCAATTTTATGTAAATGAACAGCAGAAAATAGTCTTATTTTCCAAATATTTAGCACTTTAATAGATGAATTTTATTATAAAGTGTCACACTTGTGGTTCCTGCCACTGCAGTATTATCACATTGACAGTGAGGGGACATACAGAAAGATATTTTTGACTAAGTTAGCACCTATGGACATCATTGTTTAGAAAGAGGGATGGTTTGATTTTAATTGACACTGCCTTTCTTCTTCTGTTTAGTGAGAAAGAAAAGAATATATTGTTTCTGTGACTCATTCTTCTCCATAAAAATCTCTGTCTTTGATACTTAATAATCATGCTCTCCAGCTTGTGGCATAGTGGGTAGTAGGTATGTATGTGTAATCCCAGCGTGGTACCTTTTCTGTGAATAATTCAGTCCCTCAGCACAAAAACAGTTGAATAGTTGGAGGCAGAGATGTATAAAAAGTCAGGTCTAGCTCACATGGAAGCTCAAGGAAGGGACGCCACAGACTTCGGAGGCAAACGGATAAATCCAATCGCCTCCTTGAGCAGGTAGCTAGCACTGCCTCCATGCAGTGATGTGTAAGTGACTCTAATGACCAGACTAACCGTCATAATGAAAACCGAAAAATCTTGTTCTGACAAGTGAAGTTTTGCACTTGGTTTACTAGGGAGGTCTGCTGCGCCTCCTTATGTAGTTTTCAGTTGCTTTATTGAATTCTTTCTATATTTAAAGGACTCATAAAGCTCACAGGAAATAACTCTTTAGATGCAACTAAAAACTGCCACCTGGAAGCAGCTGCAGCGAGGGTATGCTGGGGCAATCCATTTCTGAAGTAAACATTTTTTAACTCTATTTGTGGAAAAGATGTGGATTCAGGAGGGGTAAGATGGGCAGGAAAGTGTCTCTGCGCATGGAGTTTATGAAAATATTGACCGTAATAATATTAATCCTATTCCACTTATTTATTTGATGCACCTATTGTTTATTTTATATCATCACTACCAGAGATTCTTATCCAGTACCGAACTCACGTGTTCCACCAGCCGGCAGGACCACAGCAGAGCTAGATTCAGTAGGAGTGGACATAAGTAACTGACACCTTTCTGCACATATACACACAAACTCACACTTGCATACATGTGCATACTCTCAATTTATTGAGAAAATCTTCTAGTGGCCCAGTTTACTGTCAGAAAATGTTAATTTATTGGGATTGAAACAGTTAGTGAGACATAGTAGTTTTGTGAAATCTTCTGACAGTAAGCAGGCTCTTGTTATGGCCTGGCGCACTCTTTGGACAGCCAGTTTATTGGCCTGGTCACCTGGTTATCTGCCTATTTTCTTCCTTGGATTTTTTAATTTTTAATCTCTTTCAATTTTCAAAAAAAAGTAGTTTCTTTTACAGAAATTCCTGTATTTGGAAAATGTCAGCATAATTCTGCATTGTGCTGAGTTAGAAAGAAACCAGATGTTGGTGCTCTGAAATCTTACATGAACAGAGACATCTATTTTTCAGCTAGCTTTAAAAAAAAAGTAGTGTATGAAAAAAAAGTGTACCAAAAAACCCCAACAAATTCAATGAGAAAAACCACTTGTGGTAGACAGTATACGTCGCCTGTCCTTTTTATGTAGGGAAAGGATGAAGCTGAGCAGCTTATGGGAGTCATTATGAGTTGCTTTGGGACGGGATCAATTTCCCGCGTGCCCTCAATAGGAAGCCATGGCTGTTCCTTCTTCCCCTTTCCCAACCCACTGCCTCTCCTACCAGGTAAGTTATAGCTCTCCTCCCAGACTCTGCCGTGGGCTTCTGCACTATCCCAAATCCCTCTAAGCACCAAGCGTGTGTCTTGTTCTCTGCCCTGCATCTTCTTCTCTCTTCCCTGCCTCTGATATGTCCCCCACATTGGGGTTCAAAGGACTGTCTTTAACAAGCTGTCTTGTGCCCCCCTTTCTTTTTTAATTCCCTTACCAGAGATCTAGAGCTCCTATCTGTCACCCTGGCATGCTGTATTGACCCTTTTATCAACAACAAAAGACAGAATTAATCTTCAGTTCTTAATTTCACCATTGTACAAATCAAGCATTTAGACCACACTGTTTCAGGAATGGCGTATGTATTAGTATCAAATAAGGTGAAGTTCCCTGCCCTGCCTCTCTGATAGATATCGCTGCCCGTAGGGCCAGGCTGTTTGATTTGCTCCTGAATCAGCTCCTGAAACACTACTGTTTCCAGGTTGGGGTATGATGGAAAACTAAAATCTACCTAAAAGTCTACCTATGACTCCAGATTTAGACCTGTGCAAATGACAAAAGTGATTGCTTTACTTTTCAAAGCCACCGAGATTTGGCTTTTTTTTGGAAGTAATAGGAACATCTTCAGAAGATCTGCAAAGAAATCAGTTGCTGTAATACTTTCCAAGTGAAGAAAATGTGTTTAGAGTAAAGTCAGACTGCAAGTAATTCTTATTTCTATTTAATTGCATTTTTTCTGAATTAGAGAAAAATAAAAGACTTCTTACGATATGTTGCCATAACCTCAGAAAAATCTTTTACTGCAACACGTACAGGTCAATAGGAGATAGCTGATCAGAAATGCAGAACTAAGTGATTCTGATTGAGTAGGTGTAAAAATGAGGATATAGTAATGCATAATGATAGTGATGAATAAGGGGCATACAGAGAAATAATTCTATAATCAGGGAGATGAGAGTATTTTCTGAGCAGAAGATGTGAATATTGTGTAGAGTTTCAAATATACGAAGTATGACATTATGAATTTTCTTCATTTTGAACTAGAATTTTTAATCAAACACATGGTCTTTCTCATTTTTCTCTCTACTACTCTCCCTCTTGGTCCGTACTTCAGTACAAGCACATAATCAAAATGCTACTCAGCTGATGAAGAACTGAGTTGCTATAATAGTTAAACTAGCTATTAATGATGGATGATGGCCATAAATGATTTCAGAGCCGCCTGAAAAAACTCCATCAGAAAATGGGTCTGAACATGTTCTCATCTTCTCAAAGCTCCACCTTACAGTTCTTGTTAGATGAAACATAAAGCACAACAGCTTCTTGAGATTAGTAAGCAGGGAAACAAGACTGCATCTATCTTAATTGTGCAACTGGCTTCTCATCATTAGAGCTGAACAATGCTATGAAAATACAGCATCAATGAAGGAAAGTTGACTCACAGCTGTGAGGACACTTTGAACAGAGGAATTCTTGAAACCCTGTAATTCTGCTGTGCTCAGTTTAGGCCCAACCCTCAAGGGCAAGGAAGCATGATGTAACTGAATCCTCATGAGATAAACAATCAATATGCAAGAAAGACCCAGTGAGTTAGAGGGGACGGCAGAGCCATCTTCAAAACATTTGATAATAGGACAAAAAATGGCAGCTTCATCCTGATGACTCACTTAGCAATTAACCACAACACAGACAGGAATCAGGACAGAACTTTATAAACAAATGAAGAACCTGTGCAAGGTCTTTCTCAAAGCCTATGTATAGCTTTGGCAGTAATTATTTTCTCGATATAATTTTCTCATGCAGATTCAGTTCTACAAAGTCAACTCAACAGCGAAGGTTTTAAAAGTAGGAAGATGAGCAGACTTTTTGTACTAGTGAACTCCCTGTGATTTCTTTGAAGATCCCAATCTAATTCTAGGCTGGATAAGCTGTAATTCAGTTCCGTATAACTTCACTTGGTAGAACTTACTTAGGTAACAGACCCTACTGATTTGCTTCACTGAAGGGAGTCAATGTAACATATTATGCAGAAAGTTAGAATAGTCCTTGCAATGTCTTTTGGCCATAAACATCCACAGATCCATAAAAAATTACATGCAAAGCATCTAAGCCTTCATTTTGCTTCTGATAGATGAGTAAAACAAACTGATGAAAATAGTATCTACAAAATCAACAGCGAACTCCCAAAAAGGGCCTCCTCTTGTTACATTAGCTCTTGACCTAAATCCCAAATATATGACACAAATACAACTACCATAACAATGGCTGAATTTGAACACATATAGGAGTACCACATGTTCAGCAGTCATAAAGTAAAATACTATAGGAAGATCATGCATAAACTTATGCATCAACTGCATGAGTTAATGACATGGATCTATCATTTTATTAATGAATCAAAGCTTCAATCAGCGTCTCCTACTATAAAACTTAAAAAGATCCCTAGTTAGAAAAGAAGTTAATTTGTTTGGAAGTTAGTAATTTGCCAAAAGCACGTATACTAGCCAATGGGCTGGAGGATGCTTTGATGTATTTTAGCTATCATTAGCCAGGTTTGCTATTAATTATATGTTGCTTTACCTTTCAACACATAATTCCTTTATATTAAACATAAAAACCTACTTTATGTTGTGATTATACCAGAGACAGATGGTTTTATAGTAATTTTTCAGACCTGAAAGATGATAAAGATATCTGAGCTAGGTTAGGAACTGAAAGTAATCAAAATGAATTAAGCAGGCTACAATAAAGTCTTTATAAATATGAAAATCAAACATGTTTGGCAAAACAAAAAATGAAAAAAAAATTGGCATCACACCTTCCAGTTGCTACAGTTTGGGATACAGTTATTTTGATGTGAACACAGCAAACCCTGAGATTTTGGTGAGATTTGGTGGAGATTTTAGTGGTATTTCATTGGGTATATAGGGATAATTCAATACCACATTCTTTCCATTTGAGATCAACGCTGATATCACCACCAGACCTGTAAACTAGTTCCACATCTACATGAATGCAAGCAAGGTTTTGGGTACTAGTATTTTATTGACGATGTCATCGTTTAAACAAAAGTATTCTATGAATTGTCAAAGAAAGCGTCAAGATTTTCAGTGTTTCCAGAGCCGAAGTCTAATCTCAACCACACTGTTTTAAGAGTGCATAGGTTAGATAATATGGAAGTAGTACATTACTCCAGTACTGTGCCCGTGCGTTGTGCCAGGGTACAGACAGCAGGAGGCCTGGCCATGCCCTGCCGCTCTCATTGGACAGGTGAATGAAAACCTTACTGCTCTTTTCATCCAAAGCCATATTCTAATTTTCATTCTTAGTTTCTTCATGGCTGGTTTATTCCTGTTTGTTTTGTACTTGTCCTTTAGTTTAAACAATCCTTTACCAGGTCTGGTATTATACTTTTGACCTATTTATAGATCTTTTTTCAACTGTTGCTTTACTAGGTAAAACAAAACATTTTTAGTACCATCATCCTGTAAGTTACAGGGAGGATCAGGGGAGGACTGAAAAAACTCCTCCTGCACCAAGTCCAGTTTCAGTTTATCTTTTATACAGAGCGATATTCAAAACTGTGAAAGTATTCCAGATGAGGTCCTATCAGGACCCTTTAGCATTACCATTTCATTATTTGTATGGAAAGCAGCTGCTTGTTAATGAAGGCCATTTCCAAAATACATATATAGATTTAGTCTATAAAACACATACCTAAAATCCACTAAAAACCCCATCCTTTTACCTCAAAAAAAAAAAAAAAAGAGAAAAAAAATCCATTATATTTATTTTGTATTCTCTTGCCAAGTTCTACAGTTTTGTTTTGACAAAACTACTATGGACTTCAGTGGGAATTTTAGTTGGGCATGGTTTTTGATCCCCAAGCAGAAAACTGAAAATGTTCATGGGTTGATAAGATATACGGGATAATGAAGTCAACTAAGTGAGCAAACATCTACGCCCATACAGTGTTAAACAAAGCAGTAGAGCTTAGAAGAATGACTACTTTTTCTTCATTTCATTAGCTGCTCTATTTACAACCTGTTCATGCCTGTTTAATTTTTCTTTCTGGTTCATATAAAAATGTAATAAAAAAATCATACTCTCATAGAAAGGGGTTCAGGGCTGATTTTCACATATAAGTTTTCCTGTTCAGAAGGATAGTAGAAATTAAACCAGTCTATAATCTAGGTTTGGAGCATGTAGCTTACCTGGAACTTTGCATGTCATCAGGACATCCAATTATGAATGTCCAGTTATCATCTGATGAAATCCATACACAAGCCAATGTACACAGGCAGCCCTGAATCAGAAAATTTGGCACTACGTGATTGCTAATAACATTCAACTTATTCGCAGAGAGTAATCAGATAATTCTCTTTAAAAGTTCTTTCTTTCTGTCTGAGGTCTGGTTTGAAACTGTCAGCTACATCTATGTCCTATGATCTCCCATTCACTTTGAACTAGGGAATGACAACCAGCTGGGTAACACACTGGCTCCTACAAATGCTACGATGATGAGAGAATATATTGAACATATTCAGATTGATTGCTACCTAATTAAATAGATAGAGTTACACCTATCCTGGGACCAACCCACTGTGTTATCATGCAGTCAAATGTATTGTTGTTTTGCACTTTGACATCAGCTAGAAGAGACTACAGAAGACTGAACAGTCATAAGTCAGAAGGCAGGGAGAGACTAGAAAATGTAAAAAGTGAAAGCTTTTACTCTTTGAGCTAAACAAACAGTACTTATCAGCTCAAAAGCTATATAACCTCCATGTAGGAGAGACAAAGAAATGCACACCATGATGAGTCATGAGCTCTATAGAAGCATTAACGCTGTGCAATGTTGTGGTGGCATAGTCATGCTCCAAATGTCATAGCTGGTGAGGGAGGAAGAACTTTTAAATGGGAAAACCCACCCCAGAAGTCACATATATATATATTAATAAATAAATCCACTCATATAGATATATATATTTATATGGGTGGATTTAATTTTTTACTTGTTTGTTCTGATGTAATTGGTGTTGGTCACTGCTGGTTCTGGCAGCTACCTATGTCTGTATGCTGAGTCCTGGCTCCCCACTCAGTTGGTGTGCTCTGGCTCATACCCACACTACTAAGAGCTGGAACTATAAGGTACAGTATAACCCCTCTCTGGTCTTGAAATACAGTTGGTAATTTTCTGGGCTTTTTCAGTTCTGAGTGCCTGAAATAATGACACAGCTCTGCTGTAGCCATTCACATGGTAATTCTGATGCCAAGGATGCATGTTGGAGGACGCAAGTACAGAAAGACATTTGAGAGTGCTACACTTGGAGTCAGAGGACCCAAACTAAGCATGGTTTGAATACTGCACCTGGAGCAGATCCTGGAGAGAACTGGCTGCTTCTCTGGAAAGGAGTAATTTGGCTGCCCCAGAACAGACCGAGAGCAAAGCAGCACACACACATGGACCTTCTGGGAGAAAAGCGGGAAGTGAACCAAGCTAATAAAGTATCCTGCCACTAAAGCTGGCTATATGGTCTCACCTTCATCTCACCAAGAGAAGGGAAGATGTTTAATTTCTTTAGATCAAAGGCTGTGTATTAGATCAAAGTAATTTTAGAGGCAAACTATGTATGGCACAGATAGTGAAGATGCTTATCATCATATGGCCTACTCTGAACATTACTTGGATTCTTTCCTTTCCTTGTTTTATGCGATAGGATTTGTAATGATGGTCCCATTCTTTTCTCTTTGCTAGAAGGAAGTGCTATCTAACATAGCCTTAAAGAATGATAATAACAAAAAAGGACTAGGTGATCTTATCTACTACTTTTCTCACTTTGACTTTTAACACCTACAAACAGTTAAAGAGCAATAAAAAATGTCTGAGAAAGTGTTTACAGCCAATTTAAATGTCTGTATTCTGTTTTGGGTGCAATGGTATGGAACTTGTGGAATTAAACAATTCAGGGCTTGTGGAATGTCCTGTTAATTAGCCAACATTAATAGATTTCCTCGGATTTTACAGTGAAAAGGCACAGCTAAGTAAAAAAAAAAGTAGAGGTGGAAAAACTTTCAGTGCTAACACCACATATTTTCACTAAGATGCTCTCTTAAAACTCTGAAAAATTAATCAAAAGGAGGACAATAGTACAGTGAAGATAAAATATGTTCTAGATCAATCAGTTTGAATTAAAATCACAAGGCAAGATATACTTACTCCTTCTTTAAGGAATTTCCACAAAATGAAATTTATGAATTACATATTTTTAATCAGTGCATAAGTCCTACTGCAGTGGCTATCAGTGCATCCCTTGGGCAAAGAGGGAGTTGCACCTGTTTGCAGAATGCCAATGCCCAGCGTGCTCAGGATATACATAACGTGCAGGACTCAGGTGGCATTAATGGCCTATACAAACATGCAGTACGTTAGATACATTCTAGGTGTGGCAAATTAACTGTGCATAAGCAGACTGACTCTACAACACAGAGGCAGGGACTAGATGTGTCTGGTAAATATCACACTTCCAGTGCCTGTGCTGTTAAATTCAACATATCCAGGATAAATCCAGCTCACTGCACATGCATGTTTGAGTCAATCTGCACATGTGCAGTAGCTACTTGTCCAGTCTGCCAAATATCAAGAAATTCTCAGTAGACAAAAGGCCTGCATCTTCTGTTTACGCTCAAAGTTTCCAGGGAAACCAGACACAAAATAATGTCATGAAGAAGACATGACTCGGTAACGCTACCGGAGGACAAACTGTAGCTGAAGATTTTAAACGGGACCTCCCCACACCATGGTGGGGACAGATGCTACAGTTCTGTTCACCTTTCTTGTGGCTAAGACTATATGAACAATTTTCAAGACCCTTAAAACTGCAAATCACCACTTTAAGAAGCAACTAACATTCAAAAAACAAGCCTTCTTAAGTCAACAGACTAAGTTGCTTCAGTCACTCTTTAGAAGCAGAGCTGAGCTGCCAAGCCAGTTGCTCAACCCTCTCACTTGCTGTGCTACTGGATGAAAAGGGAAGACATTGGTGCAAGAGGTGTTCTCCATGAGATCGAAGAAATCCGTATACAGTGGGTCGCAAGCAATAAAGATCTGATCTGGATCACTATGAAATACCTTCAAAAGCTTTGGCCGTTGTAGTTGTCTTTGTGTACACCACTAGATGATTATTGAACCCTAGTGGTTCTGGTGGCCTAAATAAATAAACAAACACTAAACACGCTAAATAAAATATTGGCATATTAGAAAGGCTACAGAAGAGGACTACAGAAGTGAGCCAACATCTGAGACAGCTGCATTACAGTGAGCAGCTGAAGAAATATTTCTGATAGTAGAGGGACCTTTTGTTTAGTAAACAAAAGCATAACAGTATCCAATGACTAGAAGCTTTAGCTGGACAAATTCAAACTAGCAATTAGGTTGGGTAATTAACCATTGGAATAATTTATCTAGGAATCTGGTATATTCCTTATTGTTGGCAGTCTTTAAATCAAGATTGGCTGTCTTTCTAAAAGATATGCCTAGCTCAACCAGCAGCTCTTGGGCTTGATGCAGGGCTTTTATACAACAGGTTAAATTAGAAGCGCATTGTGATCTGGACTTAATTTCTGTGAATATATCCAACGCTGCTACTCAGGCAAAAACCTCTGGCAGAAGAGTAGTAACATCTTAAACCACTAGAAGAACTTGCTCTGAGAACAGGGATTGAAGACCTTTAGGATATTCTAGGATTTTTTTTCCCTCTAAGGCATTTTTTGCAATATTTTTAAAGCTTGGTTTTGTTCCAAAAGTCAGCATTGTTTCTGGTTTGTTCCCCCAACTCTCAAAAAACCCTGTGTGTGAAGGAACTCCATCTATAAAGCCAGACCTTTCTCTTATGTCACTTGTATAAATTAAAGAAAGATGTGGACTAATTGGAAAGAGTCCAGGTATGGTCAGTGAGAGTGATCGCAGATCTAGAAAACATGGCCTTGTTCAGTCAAGAAAAGAGACATCAACCTTTCAAGTACATAAAAGGCTGTTGAAAAGAGCCTATTTTTCATGGCCAAGATAGATAAAATAAGAATTACAGGAAGAGGGATTCACTTTCACTGTAAGGGAAAGCTTCCTCCAAGTAAGGTAGCAGATTGCCTGGGGAAATCTTGGAGTCTCCATTTTGGAGATCCTTAAAAGCTTTATCTAACAGATTAGGCTAATTTGCTTTGGGATTAAAGTCCTTTCCAGTGTGATTTTCTAGGATTGTATGAAATCAGGTGTAACTGCATAGTGCATCTGCAACATCCCTGGAGATCTATAAATAAAAAGCCTTCTATAGTAACCACATAGTATTACTGCGGAGATGTATGTGAGTGGAGAGTCATTGTACATAAATTAGTTCTGCGCTGTTGAAAATCAGTAACATCCAGATTTTAAAAAATCTAATTACGAGTCAATTCTGCTGTCTTCCATTAACACTGTATACTCTGTCTAGGGGATGTGAAAGTCATAATGTTTATTTTCTTCATCAATAAAGGTATAGGTAGGTTCCTCAAACAGAACAATCATCGTGATAGTCATAAGGTTGATTATTATTTTGACAGACTCACAGAACAGTTGAAGTAGAAAGGCAGCTCTTGGTGTTTGTCTAGTCCAGCCTCGCCGCACAGAGCAGGGTCAGCGAGAGCAGCGTGCTCAGGGCTGTGTCCAGCTGGGTTTTGAATATCTACAAGGTTATTCAAAATATCCTCCACATACTCTCTCTTCCTGTTCCAGAATTTGACCACCCTCACAGTAAAAGTGTCTCTTATGTCTAAACAGAATTTCTTGTATTTACATTTGTGCCCGTTGACTCTTGTCCTGTCAGTGGGCACCACTGAGAAAGGACTGGCTCCATCTTCTTTAGTCCCCCATCAGGTATTTACACACATTGGTAAGATTCATATCACACGTATGAGAAAAGTGATCACCTCGTCGCACAGGGTGAGCGCTGCAGGCTAACAGTCATCAGTTATGTAAAGCACAGGACTGTGAGGTGGGATCAGATCTTAAATCCATCTTCTGCAATATCATTTCACTAATAACATTGGTATCAGATTCTTGAGCGTAGGAGGCAGGGAAAATGTCATTTTTTTGAATAAGCTGTGCAGGCAGGAAGGGGTCTTCTCTCTCCCTTTCCGATTTACTTGATGGCTGGCTGCAGGAGCTTTGTGCCTGAGGGATGTGAGAAGGCTGCCCAGGTTTGTGAAGTGTCTTGTGACAAGTGCAAGGGCTAATGGGGGAGAGCTATGTTCGTTTAGATCCCAAACCAGTCCCCCTTTCTTATTGCTCCAGATATATCCCCAAAGGCTTTAACAGTATGTGCTGCTGGAACAAACATCTGCATATGAAGTTATGCATATGCATATTTCTGCTTATGATTAGAACTGTCTCAGTCTTTGTAAAATAACTAAATTCTTTGTTTCACTCATTCCTGTGACAGGAAGTTCCACAAGCTCATTTCTCCATATGTCAGGAGCATTTTGAATGTTAATATAATTGTGCTGAAATATCAGCTCCTGGGTTTGGTTTATTTTTTTCCCCTTGTTTTTGGTGTTTGAGGAAGAAGCTACTTTTTCTTTGCTCATATAAAATTCTTGCTGGATCAAAAACTGACCTGTTTTTCAAACTATATGAGTTTATCTGCCATAGAAATGAGCCTCAGAAATTTGGATTCCATGATGCAGAAACAATACATCCATACTTCTTCCTGTGTCAGGTCCCAGCATTTCATGCTGGGATGGATGTTCCCTACCAGTGCTTACTAACGGTCCAATTACTTACTGATAAATGTGCTGTTTTGGTGATAAAAATCACCACACCTCTCTCTTTTCCCTTCTTTCTAAGCCAATGGATAAAGCACGGTCATTTTAACTTACTCTCAAAGGGTTTTTTTCTCCTTTTTCATGAAACTTTATGGCTTTTTTCTTGATTTTAAGTACATCTATTCTTGAAATTCTTATGCACAGTGCTGTTTGCTGAAACATATGGAGCAGATGCCATTTTTATTTACTACAGATTAAACTTTCCATTGTATTATACTCAAGAGCTACAGGTAATTTGTTATTTACGCTTGGAAACCCCTCTGTGAAGTTTACTAACTAATATCCTCATTTTATCGCTTGGAAATTATAACCTTAGAAAGCCTGAGCGGCTTTCCCGAGATCGCGCCGAGAGGCAGTGGCCCCGCAGCCCTGCGAGTAGCTCCCCTTCCTCTGCTTGACGTGGGAGAGCTGAGCGCCGTCCCGTGGGACCCGGCAAAGCCCAGCTCCCTGCTCACTGCGTGTACGATATGCCACTCTTTGCAATTATGTCAATAAATTTCCCAGACTTTCAAGTTACTTTGTTTTACTGGCTTTATTCACATTTGTCTCATAATCACAATAACAGGACAGGTGTGCTGCTTTTCTCAGCAGTGATCCTGGTCCCCCGACGGAGCCAACTCCCCGGCCTTTGACCTCCGAGTTTATCCGCTCAGGAAACCGGTTTACTGCCTTGCAAAACAGCACACCCCTACGATTAGCACTTAATTACAGTGAAGCCAGTAGCAGCTCTGCTAAAGTTAAGTTGGCTTTTTGTGTATGGATCATATTTTTGCATGAGTTTAAGTTTCTGGCAATCAGGGTGCCTCACGTTGAGAGCCTATGGATAAATGCATTTTATTACTTGTTATATGCATCTGTGTATGTTAGCTACAGAAAAATCAGGACAGCAATTCGGTCAGTTTTACTTACCTTGTTCTTTCTCCTTCCAACGTTTAAAAAAATATACAAGGCACCCCAATTCATAATCCTATTTAGGCACCACTCAGACTGGACTGTGTGTGCTTTAATCTGCGAGGCAGACAATTATCATCACTTCACAAACCTCATGCAAACTCACAGGGATATTACCATACGGGCCCTTAAAAAAAGGAAATTATGTCAGTCAGAACTTTGAATCAGATACCCTTTGCTCAGTCCAGGATCTTAGTCAAGATATAAGCATCACCAAGTTAAAAAAAAAAATCTGCTAGAAATTCTGAAAGTAGGAATCTTAGTAACCCTTTAAAGTGCTTTTGGAACTGTCTAATACAACCCATATAGAAAAGTTAAAAAGCTGCTAATGAGCATTGCAAATCCGTTTTCCCAAAGTATCAACTCTAATTCCTGTTCTTTTGAAAGAACTTTGCAACGTTATGAATTAACATCTGACAAAAATATCTCAGGGGTAGCAATAAAATAATGATACTGTAGCCTCCAGTTTATATTATATTACCAAAAATAATGAAAAAAAATATTGTTGCCCCAGAGAGTCTTGGAAGACATTCAGATACAGTAGAGCTGGGTGTGACATGAGAAGATAGATAGATTAGACAGATAGGACTGAACCAGTTAAGAAACTTTTGGGTATTCAGCTATCCAGTGTAATATCCACTCTGCTGATTGAAGGCTCTACAACTCATAATGAGTTCATATCATAAGACTCATTCCATAGCGTGATAACTTCTTAAAAGTTATTCCATTCTGTGGTAATTTTCAACGATAGGTACTCAGTTGTTTAAGTGTTTCTGAAGTGAACAGATAACATATCTGCATGTTTAGCAGATGCATATCTTTCCCCAGAATGAAAGAATCTTGAATACAGAGTTACATCCCTCATAATCACTGTTCTTCTGTGGAATAGCAACAGTATTTTTTAATCATTGTTCCAGATTTCAGATACAGCCCATTCTGCCATCACTACAAGGTGAGTCAAGCTGTCTAATGGTTCTGTTATTTTCATACTACCCAGGCATGTACTGAGAGTCTAGTAGTTCAGTATCAATTCATCTCTTGGCTGAGACATCAAACTAAGATTCTGACCACTTACTGTAATTAAAAATCCCCATAAGCTTTTCACAAAGCATAGGTGCTCACCACAGTGTCCTGACAAAATTCCAGCTTTGCATAATTATATTCTGCTCGTATATAATATAATTATATGGAATAATTATATTCTGCCTGAAATCCCCATGAAGTTTCATCTGGATGTAGGATCCCTCTCATTTCCAATCTCAAGCTGTTGTGCAATGCTGCTGTCTGCTCAGAAATGTGAATCACAGACAGTTGATGGGGTTTTCTGTTTGTTTGTGTCTTATTTCAATACACCAATTTTTGAAATTTTTAAAGCATTGCAAAATGGTTTAGTCAGACATCTTCAGAAGTTCATTTGTTGTTTGCTGAAGAACAACAAAACAAGATGTGTTTTGAGAAAACTGCAAAATAGTTTTGAAATCTTTGCAAGCAGGTTTTTTATTCTTTTCACAAACTTTAATTTTTACTCAGAGATGAGTAGAGTACCTTTATATTTGTAGTTTGCATTTCAGCATGCACAGATTTTGAGGATAGGGTAGAACTGATCCTGCAGGATTTTTATAGATGTTATAGCAATCTACAATTTTATTTTCTCTGCCAATTCAGTGCACGGCAGACAATGAGCTAAACTAATTTCATTTTACCTTTCTCCACACTGTAGTTCTATTAGGCATGTTTTCATATCATTAATGCAAATCCATGAAGGTCCACTTAAAATGGCAAGTGAACTCAAGTGAAATATTGCTATGTCATTTCTGGAAATGGCAATACAATTTCAGGAAGAAACAGAGCAATACATGTGAGCCAAATTGAATTGAAGCAAGAAGATCTCTGTGGGGCTTTACCGTGCTGCCGCTATGATATCACAAGAAAAACAAAAGCAGAGTAAGTTGGGAAGGGAAGGAGGAGAGGAATATAAAGCTCAAAGCAAAACGAAATGGATCAATGCAAAACCAAGCAGATGAGATCACAAGAGAAAAAGACACACGTTACTGGAAGTTATACTGACATTCAAACTAAAACCTGAGTAAAATAACAACAAATCCTACTAAAGAGATTCACTTTTTTGTTGCTTTTGTATACATATGCACATGATTGAATACAGTGGTTGTCACCATCCTCTCTACTCTCACAGTCCTCTCTAATCTCAGTCACATCCCTTGCTTCTGCAGGACACGGTCTGCAACACGAGTTCTTTGCAAAACGTTTGAAAAAAACAAACTTAAATGAGGAAAACCAATAGAATAGATACATTGATTAATACAGTCCTGAGAGCGAAATTTGGAAGTAGTGGTGCAGAACACGCACGAACCAAGAGATGTAATCCCAAGGCACAGTGGATACTACACTGTGACTCGGGTCACTGTGACCTGTTCCATCTCGAGGTCCGCAGCAGCCACCAGAACATCGACATGACAGAGAGCAAATGAGAGAAATACAAAACCCAGCATTCACTGCATGTGACATAAGTGGCCAAGTCACTGTGTTTGTTGGGGAACACCATACACAAGGTGAAGAAGCTCATAGCCTCAACTTTACAGACCTGCATTTCTGTAGAAAAAATAATTAGGCCCACGGCCTTTGCAACGGCATTATTCGTATGTGTAAAATGGACCTAGCTGGGAAGGAATCAGATTTCATCTATCCAGACATTTGCTTAAGAAGCTGTGGTCCTAAGTACCTAAACTTTCAGACTCTCATAAAGATTCAGTTGCCCTCACAGCACCTATGAAGTAGGGAAGAGCCATTTATTTCATTTATCATGAATCACCAATGCACAGGGATTTAAAGAAGTATTTACATATCTATATAAAAAAAGAAACATTTATTAGAACTTTCAAAAACACATCACTGCATAACTCCCACTGCTTTCAGTGTGTAATTCCCACAGATTATTGCACTGCAGTACTACCAGATCAGTGCAAAAAAAAATGTCACTATTACAATTTCCAACAGTACCTCCAAATTCTCCACACTAGCTCTAACAATGAACTTTCATTTCTCCCTCCCTGCCCACCGCTTAAGAAGTAAAAGCTCTTGAGTTGAAAGGACAGAGTCAAGGACACGGGCCACGTGGCATGAGCTGCAGCTGAGCAGCTCCATTGAGCAAAGCATGCTCGGGTGTAAATTTGCCCGTCGGTTCATTGCAATGTGTCACTTTTGCTTTTTCAAACTTTAAGAGACTGTCCCATAGCTGAAGTGTTATTTTGCAACTTGGACTGTTTTAGTTTAATTCTTTACTTGCTCTTCATATCCCTGTGATGTGCTTGAGCAGGCCAGTTACCCCGAAGTGGATTTAGATATTGTCAAGCAAAGCACTTCAGTGACTATCAGTTTGATGCTTCAAATCTCCAGCCCAAACTCAAGCACCTAGGTGCTCTATCAAGTGCCTAGTGAGAGTAGGAGGTTGATAGCCAGAAGGTTGTGGTCTGTGTGCTGTAACCACCTGGATAAATGAGTTAGTTAACCCCTGGGAGTGGTGCCCAGCCCCTGGGCCGTGTGGCAGAGGTGGTCACATCCACGCCACTCTGGTGACGTGCATTCACGTTGTTCAGTTCTGTGACTCCTGTAGGTCCTATGTGACATCCCTTTGGCTATAATACATAGTATGATTGATTGTGTGTGATTGGCTAGTACGATTGATTTTGAGTCAGAGTATTAGAAGAGAAGTGAGGGCTACATACTGAAGTAGTTCTTTAATGGCACATGACTAGGTGTACATGGGACATGAAAGCTCATGAGGATGGAAAGCTTACTGGGGCAGGCTAGACCAGAAGGTACCAAGACATGTGCAGTCATGTCCATATCTATTAACAGTGGCAGTCCCTGGAGTGAACTGTTCCCAGAACCACATTTAGGCTCTGTTTCAGAGGGGCCTACTTCATTCCAACAGAAAGCACAGGTGTGGACACATGTTTCTGCAATATAGATAGCCCAGATGCAAGATCCAAGAATACAAATGGGAGAGAGATAAATTATTTTACCATCCGGACACATTTTTCTCTCGTGTTCTGGGCTCTTGTAAAAATTCTAGTCAGTGAGGAAAGTATAAACGTATATGAACCATCAGCTAGATAAGCTTTTCTTCATTTTCTGCTGGGTTCTACTCATGTTCAGTCATTAGGTCTCTTTTTGCATCTCCCTAGCCCTTTTAATGGCTGTTTCTTTCTACACATTTGATCAAACTCTACAATAAGGGCTGGGATTATCCTGCTTAAAAAAATCTGTGTCTTCTAGTAATTAAGACATGGTAGTTACCATCTCATGATCCATGAAACCCTTGGAGGGGGAAGAGGGTTCATGGGCTATTTTTAAGAGATCTTACACATATACTTAAGAAAAAGTAACAACACAGTACTGAAGGACTCAAATTTCTTATGTAGGGATCTGCACTTTCAGTGGAAATTTCTGGGGGACTGAAGTTCAAGACGTGTTGAAATCTAGTGGGAGATAGGAGATGAGAAGTCCCTCATGTACACAAGTGATTTGAATTCTTCTCTCTTAAATCCCACTCAAATGTTCAACCAGAAGAAAATCTATTGCTCTCAGATTAAATCAGATCTGCACAAGCATATGAAATAGGCTATTTTACTGTGCACTACCCATATTTAGTTGCTGGTTTGGGGTTTGTTTTCCATTTTATTTTATTACTGCAGGCCTGATACACTACCTCATGGAGTTTTGCTTTTTAGCTTGCTACTGATGCATTTTCTCTCCTTTATTTAATTCACATAACTCCACTTGTGACTTTCACCCAGTGATGTTAGATTTTTTTCCAAATCTCACCAGCTTTCTCCCTCATGGACTGATACATTTGTGCATTCTATGTCATCTTTAATAGCCCTGCATAATGCTTAGACATCATCTGTCAGTTACATGTCAAATATGCAGCAGCCTTACTAAAACATAGCGTTTTGGTGCTATATAAATGACATTTCCAAAGGAATATAAAGGGAGATAAATATATCCTGCTTAATGCATTTTCATCAATCTTACGCAAG
The DNA here is from genome assembly GCF_035582795.1 of Mycteria americana. NCBI lineage: Eukaryota > Metazoa > Chordata > Aves > Ciconiiformes > Ciconiidae > Mycteria > Mycteria americana. The sequence goes on from NC_134366.1 coordinate 159,236,346, forward strand.
TGCTGTGATGAACAAAAATTCAAAATAAGATCATGGTTACTGTGCTTTAAACAGCATTAAAAGTCATAAAACAACAGTGCTTTTTCTGTTTAGTTTTCTGTATTGAATGTCTCAGAAAGATTTAATGCATCTAATTAAAATAATTACAGAGAAAAGCTCTGTAACATTTACTAAAAGAAACAAAACTTAACTTAATCAGCTTTAAAATACAAATAAACAATTCCATCATTGAATTATTCCATTTTGTTTTATCATACTCTCTGAATTCTGAAGATTCCTATGAACATCCATTTTTAACATTTGCTGCCTAAAGTTTTTGATATTGTAATTCATAAATAAATAACAAAAGGGACATTGTTTATTTCATATAAATCTGTTCCAGTTTTCCAAGAGGAAACCAGCGCTCAAGATGTTTTGTTGTCAAATATTTGACATAGACACAACATTAAGGCTATATTTTAAAGTAGAAAGCTGGCATCAATGTTAAAAGAATAAAGATTTTTTTAAAAAATTGTCAATGCAGTAGCTTATATACTAACAGCAATAGTACTTTTATTTAAAACAACTGATAGTTGTTTTAGGGGGGGAGGTGTTGCCCTCTATATCAAGAAATGGATAGAGTGTGAAGAGCTGTCCCTGAAGAATAGCAACGAGCAGGTCGAAAGCTTATGGGTAAGAATTAGGGACCGAGGCAACAAAGGGAGCCTTGTGGTTGGTGTCTACTACAGGCCGCCTGATCACGGAGAGCCTACTGATGAGGCCTTCTTCCTCCAGCTACAGGAGGCTTCACACTCGCAAGCTCTTGTCCTACTGGGGGACTTCAACCACCCCGACATCTGCTGGAAAAGTAGCACGGCAAGCTGTAGGCAATCCAGGAGACTCCTGGAGTGCATTGAGGATAACTTCTTAACCCAAGTAATAGACACCCCTACCCGAGGGGATGCGATACTGCACCTGATGGTCACCAATGCAAGTGAGCTCATCAGTGATGTCAAGATTGGAGGCAGCCTAGGCTGCAGTGATCACGCATTGGTGGAGTTCACAGTCCTGGGATATGGGACAGGCAAGGAGTATAGTCAGGACCCTAAATTTTAGGAAAGCAAACTTCCAGCTCTTCAAGGAGTTAGTCAGTAGGATCCCCTGGGAAACGGCCCTCAGGGACAGGGGAGCAGAACAGAGCTGGCAGATCTTTAAGGATGCTCTCCATAGAGCGCAAGAGCTCTCAGGCCCCAGATGTAGGAAATCAGGCAAGGAAGGGAAGAGACCAGCATGGCTGAGTCAAGTCATGCTGGTCAAACTAAAGAGCAAGAGGGAACTGCACAGGCAGTGGAAGCAGGGACAGGTAACCTGGGAAGAGTATAGGGATGCTGCCTGCTTGTGTAGGGATGGGGTTGGGAAGGCCAAGGCACAGCTGGAGCTGAACTTGGCAAGGGATGCAAAGAATTACAAGAAGGGCTTCTACAGGTATATCAACCAGAAAAGGAAAGTTAAAGAAAGCATACCTCCACTGATGAACCAGAATGGTGAACTAGTATCAACAGATGAGGAGAAGGCTGAGGTACTCAACAACTTTTTTGCTTCAGTCTTCTCTGGCAACCACTGTCCTCACCCCTCCCAGGTCAATGGACAACATATTGGGAACCAGGGGGTAAAGCCCCTCCCACTATAAGGGAAGATCAGGTTTGTGACCACCTGAGGAACCTGAACATACATAAGTCTATGGGACCTGATGAGATGCATCCCAGAGTCCTGAGGGAACTGGCTGATGTAGTTGCCAAGCCACTCTCCATGATATTTGAAAAGTCACGGCAGTCAGGTGAAGTCCCTGGTGACTGGAAGAAGGGAAACACTGTCCCTATCTTTAAAAAGGGTAGAAAGGATGAGCCTGGGAACTACTGACCTGTCAGCCTCACCTCTGTGCCTGCGAAGATCATGGAACAGAATCACAGAATCACAGAATCACAGAATCATATAGGTTGGAAAAGACCTTTAAGATCATCAAGTCCAACCATAAACCTAACACTGCCAAAACCACCACTACACCATGTCTCTAAGCACCTCATCCAAACGTCCTTTAAATACCTCCAGGGATGGCGACTCAACCACGTCCCTGGGCAGCCTGTTCCAATGCTTGATAACCCTCTCAGTGAAGAAAAATTTCCTAATATCCAGGATATTAACAGATCCTCCTAGAAGTTATGCTAAAGCATGTGGAGGACAGGGAGGTGATTCGAGACAGCCAACATGGATGGGGCTCTGAGCAAGGGCAAGTCCTGCCCGACCAACGCAGTGGCTTTCTACGAGGGAGTTACCACATCAGTGGACAAGGAAAAAGCAATGGATGTCATCTATCTGGATTTCTGTAAAGCCTTTGACATGGTTCCTCACAACATCCTTCTTTCTAAATTGGAGAGAGATGGATTTGATGGGTGGACTGTTCGGTGGATAAGGAATTGGTTGGATGGTTGCATCCAGATGGTAGCGGTCAACAGTTCAATGCCCAGATGGAGATCTGTGGCGAGTGGTGTCCCTCAGGGGTCCGTACTGGGACCAGTGGTCTTCAATATTTTCATCAATGACATTGACAGCAAGATCAAGTGCACCCTCAGCAAGTTTGCAGATGACACCAAGCTGAGTGGTGCAGTTGACATGCCAGGACGGGTTGTCATCCGGAGGGACCTGGACAAGCTGGAGAAGTGGGCCATGAGGTTCAACAAGGCCAAGTGCAGGGTCCTACACCTGGGTCAGGGCAATCCTCGGTTTCAATACAGGCTGGGGGATGAAGGGATTGAGAGCAGCCCTGCAAAGAAGGACTTGGGGGTACTGATAGACGAAAAGCTGGACATGAGCCAGCAATGTGCACTTGCAGCCCCAAAAGCCAACCGTATCCTGGGCTGCATCACCCGCAGCGTGGCCAGCAGGTCGAGGGAGGTGATTCTGTCCCTCTACTCTGCTCTGGTGAGACCCTACCTGGAGTACTGCATCCAGCTCTGGAGCCCTCAGCACAAGAAGGACATGGAGCTGTTGGAGCGAGTCCAGAGGAGGGCCACAAATATGATCCAAGGGCTGGAGCCCCTTTCCTACGAGGACAGGCTGAGAGAGTTGGGGTTGTTCAGCCTAGAGAAGAGAAGGCTGCAGGGAGACCTTCCAGCAGCCTTCCAGTACTTAAAGGGGGCATTTTAGCAAGGCCTGTTGTGACAGGACAAGAAGCAATGGTTTTAAACTAAGGCAGAGCAGATTTAGACTGGATTTAAGAAAGAAATTTTTTACAATGAGGGTGGTGAAGCACTGGAACAGGTTGCCCAGAGAGATGGTAGATGCCCCATCCCTGGAAACATTAAAGGTCAGGTTGGATGGGGCTCTGAGCAACCTGATCTAGTTAAAGATGTCCCTGCTCATTGCAGGGGGGTTGGACTAGATGACCTGTAAAGGTCCCTTCCAATCCAAAGTGTTCTATGATTCTACGATTCTATGATTCTATAGTGATTGGCTTTTTTCTTCTTCCAACTACGGAGTCAAAGAGCAGACATCTAGCAAATGCAGGCTGGTTACCTAAAAATATCTCTTTGTCTAGACCCACCTGTACAAAAAATAAATCCCTTTTAGAAGGGAATGGCCTATTTGCAGTCCTGGAAGTATGGAAATGAAAGGTTTACTTTAGGGATGTACACAGTTGCAGCACGTTATAACTGACTACTACTTGTTATGAGAAGCAAATTTTGAACTTTTGAATGTAACTATTCACATAGGACAGCTTCAATTTATTCACCCAGTCAAGAAGTAGAAAAATGCTATATGGCCTCAGTATCTAAAAAAACTGAGCAACAGCACCAAGCTTTTAGTACTTATGTCAAACTGCTCACAAACAGTCCACAAACAAAGCTTTGCTCATTAAGTTATTCATAGAAGTTAGTAAGCAAATACTTTTGAATAATGAATAAATTCATGAAAATCAAAATCAGCTCATGGACAACTAACAAACAGAAAAGTCTAAATTTGTTCAAATAAATTATTCACTGTGAATAATCTGATCAGGTCTAGTGCTAAAATATAAGAAGTATTTCTCAGAGCATATGTGACTGACAACAAAAAAGCCTAAAGCAGATGGAAATGTGTCAGTATCTATGCAGAATTTACAAAGGAGACTAGATTGAGCATAAGAAGGAAGGTCCCTCATTTCCTTAGTACCAACTTTCATGACTAATATTAGAAGAAATAGATACTATAGAAGCACAGTAAGTCAATAAACTTCAGATAAAATGTTTTGGGATGTTGTCATTCATAGACAAATTCCTATTCTCAAAAGGCCAATCTTTAGAGTAAGGTTTAAGTAAGTAAATTTTATTTTATGAGACAAAAATAAATTTGAGTGAAACCAATTTAATCTAGTTCGGCATGACACATCACAATATTCAATATAAATACTCTTTTGGACATGTAACTAGTAAGTGATGGATGGTTCAAGGAGGGCCACCAATAGGATAAAGGTTGCAGGCTAACCTCCCTTCTCAGTCCTAGATGTGCTCTACCTCTCACTTAATATGGATCCATATTGGTGGAAGAGAGAGTACAGAACATGCACTGTAGCTGTGCTAAATAGAGCTTAAAGAAATCTAAGCACTTAAACCCAAAATTGTGATTCTGAAACCTCCTGTTACATATCTCAGGAAGCACCTAAGATCCTTAATTGCTTTAGTTTTTGTGTTTCTCAAGCAGTGGTATGCCATGCACACCCCAAATTATTTGCCTTGAGAACTGAACAGCTCAGTACTTAGTTCCTGCTTAAGTCAACCCAAAATCCAAAATCAGGCATTCCTCAGTTCCCCCGACCCCGCCCCAGTTCCCTAGGGCTTTGATCAAAGCGTACCTAACACATACCAGCTGTATTAGGCTCTGCATAAAATGCAATTGCTGCTGCTATTCTTTATATAATGTTCTTTACTAGGGAAGCGGGAGACCTGAGGGAGAAATATTCTTGCTCTCTACTGATATTTTTAATTAGGTGACCTGGATTCAGCTAAAGGAGAGTTCAACATCCATTTCTCCCTTCTTCCTGAAGGTCAGAGACTGATTTACTCAGGATAATGTGAAGTAAGACACTTTTCCTAGAAGTACCTACATGACCATGTGCGGACAACAATTTAAGAGTCACTGGATGGAAAGGGAGAGCTATCAGTCACGCCTCATGCTACAGCCTAGTGATGGAAGTCCTTCCCTGCAGGAAAGAAAGTCTGGTTCTCGTGTGAGTGCCCAGTGTCCTCCCTGGATTCTATCTTGTGACTCTTTCTTTTCTCTCTTTTTTAATTTTAAAAAAGCTGTGCTCGCTTTTCTTCACACCCTCTCAACCCATCAGGAGTCTTGAATTTTTAATTAATTTACTTTTTAACATTATAACACCATTTATATATGTTTGAGGAGAATTCTTGTGAATGAAACCTCCCCGACTCTTTTGTGGGAATAGGGAGTGGACGGGGTCCTCCTGCATTGGACACAGATCCCATTCTGCCTGATGGATCCACATCGAGCACAGATCCTAGACTGCCCAGTGGATCAGCTGGTTGGATTATTCAAGGGATGCAATGTTTTCTACATCCCTCAGCTGTCCTTCTCAAACACTTTATAGGCTGAATGCTTAAGTACTTTCTGGGGAGGTGGGGGATTTGAGTTTTCATAACTTCAGGCGGAGGAAGAACTAATGTGGTTGTTTCCCAGTGCCTGGGCACTTCTGCTGACAACCTGTGGCATCAACGAGGGTAGCACCAGCAGCGTTTCACCAGGGCAGAGAAGGGCACCTTGCCAGTGGACCACAGCTTATGGACTCTGGGTGGACAGCAGCTCCTCCGACACCAGTGAACACCTCATGTCTGAGGGGCTGATTCTCCATCTTCAGTGTTACCCAGGTGGCTATCTGGTGGCTGTCTATACCAAACACCTCAGCCTTCTGACTTCAGATGTTTCCCTACTGATTGCTTATAGATACCACTCTGGGCTTAACCTTAACCTAAAGGTTAGTATCCAGCACAAGGAAGATGATTCTTCTTACCTACAATAAGGTGCCAGCTTATAAAAAAATAAAATCAAATACATGGCAAGTCTTGTTTTTCCCTCTACAGAATCACAAGCTTTTTGACTTGAAAAAGAATGGTAAACATTATGTCTCTAGGCATGCCTCACTTCAGAGATGCTCTTGGCTGGAAGTCAGGCTCAGGATTTACCTTCGGGTGGAATATTTACATACTCCCAGCTCTACCCAGTAATATGCCAGTCAATTTAACCTCCTGTGCCTTGAATTTGTGTTATTGCACAACACAAATAATTCAAATACAGAACTGTGCATGACATCTTGTTGTCTGAATATGGTGCGTGCAAGCCACGTCTGCTTGCAGCCTTGAAAATTTGGGTAGATAGACAGTACTGGAGTCTTGTGGTAAGGTGCGCGTTATGGCAAGAAGGCCATTTTTCCTCTATAACCTTTATCTTTAAAGAATAGTCAGGTGTTTTTTCTTGAAAATTTATTGAAATTTGTTTTGTTTTTGAAGAAACAACTCCCCACTCTGTGACTGTTTAAGTTTAGTCTCATCTGTTCCTCCCTCCATTTCCACTATTCATTAAAAAAGCAGGGAAAAAGTAGGAATACCCCAGGCTTTTGTTTGTAAGTCCAGCTGTAGACCACGGACATGTCACCACAGACACATCTATGGGCTTGAGAAAGTAAATATATGTAATCAGATCTTTTTTTTCCTGACATCTGCTGAATTTTTACAGATTTTCTAACTTTTTCACCTCCAATTACATTTTTAATTGGCAGTGACCAGGCAGGGCAGGCGTGCCAACTGTACATTACAAAAAAGACTTCTCCAGTTTCCCTCTTTCCTTCTTTGCTTCAATTTGGGAAAGCAGAAACAGTACTGGGTTGGTCAGCTCTGAGCGTCTCACACGGGAGGTCAGGCAGCAGCACCAGCAGTTCCGCTTCCCAGGTATTGCTGTGACAAGCCATTTGTCACTGCAAACGATGGTGGTCTTCTGGTGGGATGACTTGATTCCTCATATAGCAGGTCCCCATCTCCTTCAGGGGTTTATCTTGGAGGCCACTTCTGGGAACACAGATTTATGCTTCCTCTAATCATATGAAGCTTAGCCAGTCTCCGCTACTGGGGTAGTAGCTTGGTTTATTTCTTTTCAACAAAAAAATACTTACTAGAGCTACTTCTGGAAGAGGCCAGCTGTATTCTAGGAAGTTTTCCTAGCTGCTTATTTATGTTCCTTCTTCCCTTCTGTTTTTCTGGCCCCATAAATCTTGTGCTGGTTTCTACACTGAGTAACAGATTCAATGGAAGCTGCAGAGATTGTTCCTCCCAAGACTGGAGCACTGGGTATGCTCTCAGATGGCTGAAGTGTTGGATCTGAACTCCCCCCAGGCAGAAGTAAGTATTGTATCAGACCTTCCCATGAAGTCATGGGGGAGTGATCTAACTACCAGACCTTAAGCCATGAAAAAGAAATATTTATCTTCTTTAATTTGATGTGGTGGGAAGAAGTGGAGGACTGTATTATATGAACTGCTTTCTTGATTTATTGCAGAAACAGAACACTCAGCTCCAGTATCATTAGTTAGTCTCCACTGGACTATGAAATTGTAGCAATTACATTAATTAATGTTGGATAAAAGGCAACCAGACAAAAGAAGGGAACTGAGAAGGCACTTGGAAACTCACTTTGCTTTCATTCTGCTGCCAATGTGAAACAAACAAACAAAAAAAATCCCCTTCAGACCCCACTCACAGCCCCACCGGTTTCCTGGTTCTGTTCCTCAGCTGAGCACAAACATGGGCCCAACAAGGAAGTCTAAGATTAGCAGCTTGTTAATGTGAGCAATTCCACCAAAGCCATGAGTGGAGTAAACCAGCAATAAGTGTTTCTAAACTTAGCAGCTCACAGTGATTAAAATCTGGTGCAACCAGGAGAAGAATCAGCACTATGTCCTGATGTGAGAACCTGCAGAATAGAGCTACTCACAGGAGGACTTTCTAGGATCAGGCTTGGATTAGGAGAACTGAATCTCATGCATACCTCTTCCCCGTTTTCAGTCTTTACTAACTCTTCTCCCCATAGCATATGCTGTTCCCTTGTAGTGTATGCTTCTTTATATGGTTCAGAACAGCTGGCGACCAGTTGATGGCTGCAGACAATTAGCTTTTAATTGTTGCCAGTTATGTTTTCACCTGTTCTACTTACAAATCCTTCCATTGTGTCAAATCCAATTACTCTATTTGGATCCTTTTCTACAAGAACATAGAATGGTAAAAAGCCTTTTATCAGAAGGAAATTAACTCTTTGTGCAGCAACTTTCCAGGAACATTTCAACTTGTGTTAAACTACTACTAAAGACACACACATGTATATAAATGAATGGAGATCAACCTGGAGAAAATGCACATACTGCTTAAAAAAAGTTTGCATCAAACCCAAAGCCTTGAGCACCTATCTTTAAATACAAATGGTGATTTTTCATTGCTTTTGTACAATTCTGAATGTACATATTAGAGAGGTCATTTCTTTTCTTATAGCATTTACCAGCTAAGAATCCAACACTGCAATGAATTCACAGTGACTAGAAATACTATTGTATTTCAGTGACTAGGAATACTATGATACCTCTTCAGGTAAGTCTATCAGTGAGGAATGGTTAGGGCCTGTCTGCAGATATAAATATGCAATACATATTCAATGAGTATGATTATTCCTCAATTATACAGACTATCAGAACCACATCAGTGGTGTTAGCCATCTGAAAAGACCACATGTAGACAATTTGCATACTCCAAACTATAAAAGGACAAACATTGTGCAACAGAACTGTGGCAGGATTAAAGTATAGTTATGGACAAGGTGGAATTTTAAATGAAAATTCTGTAATGCAATCATAGCTTATTGGATACTGAATGTGGAGGTTAGTGGGTGTCCTAATTTTGAACAATAGCACAAGAAACATGAGTTTTCTAATACTTGAACTCAGTGTTGGTAGCTGAAGCAGAATTTAAGAGTAAACATTAAAAAAGTCAAATTTTCATTGACTCTGCTAAGCTGAGCAATTCTTAACAGCATATTTTCAGGTTTGCTGGGGTGCTAAAATAACATCCTTTTTTTTCCTTTTTTTGGGGTCATCTTCTTGCTTTTTGTAATCACAGGAAGACTGAGTATTCAGGTTTTATCATAAACCAAGCTCACAAAAATCAGAACTGACCTGGGCAGATTTATTGTGTTTGTTTTCTAGAGGGAGAAAATGTAACCTTCTTCAGCAGTGAAGACAGGCCCTTAGACAGGGAGCATGGGGATGCTCAAGAAAGGGGAAAACAAATGAAACTTTCAGTTCTTGTTCTTGTGAACAGAGACCTACAGTGTCAGAATCCCTAGAAACCCATTAGCTGTAATAATGATTAGAGAGCAGTAAATGTACCAAAATTTTGAGAACTGATCACTGTAGGTAATTATTTCTCATTTCTGTGAATTTTGGGAGGTCTGTAAGGAAGGCTCTAAAAGGTATTTTAATTCATCTTACACTTTTAAAAATACTTTTTCTCAATCAGAATTAATATACAGTGTATATATAAGTTACTCATCACCATTCAAAAACCAGAATACCCAAACCTAAATCAGGTAAATCAGATTTAATTTTATCCAGTTATAGCACTAAGTATGTGCTATGTGCATATAGTGCATATCCACTAAGCACTAAGTACACATTTTCCAATAAATGTATGACTTACTGGGAATAGAAGCAGCAAAGCTTATAAAAACTAGGGTGCATCCTCACTGGGCTTGAACAACAAGAGGCCTGCAATATAATTTTTTTACTGCTCAAGTAAAAGGACACATCTGGCGTGTGCTGCTGGGATGCGTGTCTGGAACGCTGCTGAGAATACGGTAGAAGCAAAGAAGCCATCGGGAAGTTACTGCTGATTGCCTCAGTGACTGAGAGGAAACAGCAGCTCTCTGGGGTTTTTAAGCCTACTTGCTATATTGTCACATCAGTTCAGGCTTCTGTTGAGTCTCAACTCTCTCATGTTGTTTTGCAACTTGGTCAAATCTAACTGAATCCAAACGGCTTCGTGTGAGAGCATGGGATTAGCTCAAGTACGTGTCCCATACGTATTCCTAGAGCCAACTTCTTCAGCACCTGTCTTAAACCAGATGTCTCCTTATCCTCCAAAGGGCAGGAATGTGTCCTCACACCATACCCAATTGCTGATTACCCTCAATGTCTACCACAAAATGTGGCTGCTGGAAAGCAGCTGTCTTATTTCTAAGGCAACGCTCAATAATGTGCAAAGGTAAATGCCAAGTCCTGCACGCAGGGAGGAGTAATCCCATGCAGCATTACAGGCTATGGGGGGCTGTCCAACCAGAAAGGACCTTGGCAGGAAAGGACCTGTTGAACAAGAAGTTGAATGTGAGCCAACATTTGTGGCTTTCATGTACAGATAAAGTCCAACAGTACACTGGGCTGTATCACAGCAGTGTAGCCAACAGGTTGAAGCAAGTGATTATTCCTTTCTTTTTAGCACTTGTGACACCGCCTTTCAAATCTTATGTCCACTTCTGGGCTCCCAGTACGAGACTGACAAACTGGACAAAGTCCGGTGGAAGCTCAGGAAGATGGTTAAGGGGACTGCATATATGAGGAACTGTAGGCACGCAAGGACATGGTATATGAGGAGCTGGGTTTGTTTAGCCTAGAGATGAGAAGGTTAAGGGGGCATCCAACTGCTGGTTTTAACTACCTAATGGGTAGTTACAGAGAGTTACAGAGTGAGACTTTTCTTGGCAGTGCACAGCAAAAGCTTAAAGGGCAACAGGTACAAGTTGCAGTAAAGAAATTAAAACTGCTTCTCACTGACGGAGGTGAAACATTGAAACAGAGGCCCAGAGGGGCTGCAAAATCTCCATCTTTGGAGATACTACAAAGTCAGCTGGATACAACTCTGAGCAAACTTCAGTAATTTTGAAGCTGTATCTGCTTTCATAAGGGGTGGAAACATTGGATCTCCAGAGGTCTCCATTATTTGCCGAACCTGTTCTGCCCCATGGACAAAGAATGGCTACTGGTACTCTTCAGGATACCAGGCAGTCCATCTGCATCTGGCAGAAGTTTATGAGGTACGTGTTTCTGAGGTTAACAACCCTGTGCCCTTTGTAGAGGGCATGAATGACCTGGAAGAGCCTTCCTGCTTTTGGTGATGGGACTCTATGGGGAGAGATAATCAAGGAAGGAAAGAGCCAGACAGTTCCTTGGCTCTTTCTGTTCTTATTTTTGGGGCATCTACATAGTGACCTTGGCTCACAATCTGATGGGATTGAGGCAGATGAGGGAGTCAGTGCCGTTACACTGCTGGAGAGCTTTGGGACACCTACAACACAGGAAGGTGAGTTGAGGTATGTGCTCTAGAGAGGCATGTCATAACTGGATGTAGGGATGTCACGTAGGAGAGCTGTTAAGCTTGAGTTCAGTCTTGCCAAAGCACAGTGTAGATGCAACTGGCATGAATCAGAAACAATCTAAGGCCTATTGTACAAAAGCAACTGGTTTAAGTCACTGCGCTCAGAAAACACAAGCCTCAACTGAGCCACTGCTACCAAAGACAGGATAAAAACATCCAGAGTCAGTGCAGCACACAGCACCATTGTTTATCAGCTAATGCATGGAAGGACATGCTTGCAGAGCTTTAATTCCAGAGGTAATAATCTGCCAACAGCTAAAGCATGGAAGGAGATGCTTGCAAGCTTTTATTGATGGAGGTAACAATCTGCCAACAGCAGCCACCGCCTGCATAGCACTGGATTTTGGTACCTACGTGTTGCAGGAGCAGCAGGTTGGTAGCACTGCCTAGTCTTGGATAAGACTTAATCTCAGCTAAACAGCTGTTTGTAGATGCTTATCCCTTGGGGTCTGTGCCCGGCAGTCAGTGTGAGTGGCTGCTACCAGCGACAGTCTCCAGACACACACGGCTGATGTGCATAGAGGCTTTGTGACTTCTTGGGATCCCCAGTGGTGCCTTGGCATCCCTTTCAGTGAGGCAGGAGGCCTGAGAGACATGGTATGCCAAGCTGCTGGGATGAGGTAATTAAGGGACAAGATATGTACTTGGAGGCACAGGAACAGATAGTTGGAAGGGTAATGTTGAGAGTCTGGTTTTGGAAGGATGATTTGGAAACAATTGAGAAAAGTAATGGAGTGGGACAATAATGCAGTAAAATATGAGTAGAGAAGGGAAAGTAAGGAAATATTGTGTGTATGAGTGGGTAGTCTGATGAATGTTATTAGTGACTATTTGAATTATTTTGCACCTCTGCTTAAGGACTTGAAAAACATATTAACAAGAATGGGAGAATGGTTGTACTGGCAGCTGGATGGCCACCTCCAGATTGTAGAAATGTGCTACAGGCCTCTGTGTGCCCAAGGCAGTTCTAAAATGAGAGCACAGAACAACTCTAGTGATTACTCTAGCTAGCAAGCAACCTGCTTACACAAGAACAGGTTTGAACAATCACAAAATCTGCAGCTGAGAAGAAGGATAGTTTTGTAGATCAGCACTGGACTAGAACGTCAGAGATTTGGTTTCAATAAAAGGCCTATATGATTTTGGACAAATTATCCGGTCCTTTCGCACCTGAGTTTTCTATCCCCAAATAGTAGAAATAATATATAATAGAAGAAAATAATGCCTTTTTTTTTTTTTTTTCCTGTTTGGAGCATAATTTTCTGCACAAAAGCAGTACTTCTGCGAGTGCAGGATTCAAGTCTCGGACTAAAAATTCTTCAGAGTAGAAGCTGTTCAACAGCGAACAAAATGAGGCTTTGATTTTACTTGGGGCCTCCAGACATTATCACAATAGCATTGTAAGCCCTTGTCCTGGCTTGCTGGGGGAACCACAGCGATTTTTCTGACTCCATGCAGCAGTGGCACAGACCGTCGCCTCCCTTCTGAACTGTAGTGAGAAAAAAGACTTGTACATTCTATTTTCAGCTCTTCACTGGTTTGCTGTATGTCTGTAATTGCAAGAGAACACCCTACCACAGAGAACATGAATGAGCTAAAAGGGTTACTTAAGGGTAGCTCAGAAAAATATCCCAATAAAATTAAAACCCTTCCATAAAATCTTATGTAAAGCCCCAAGGGAAAAGATATAGAAGGAGAAAACTACAGTGGAGCGGGTCTCCTGTCTCCTCACTTTATAAAAAGCAAATTTTTGACAAGAAACATTTTATTATTGTGAATGGGAGAGTCCCGTGGACTCACTGCTTCGGCAGTGGTTGCAGAGGGGTGCAGTCCTAGATCACACAAACAAGCTCCAAAGAAAAGCAATTAGTAGCCTCAAACAGCACCATATGAGTACAACTACACAGGCTACATTTGTACCATGCTGAGTTGAGCAGACATGCAAGTTAACTCTCAGTGCATTAGCTCTAGATCCAACAACAATATACTCCAGTCACTATGGCACTGTGCTGAGGCTAAATGAGGCTCAGAGCGGTGCATGCCTTAACTGTTCAAGGGTGCCAGCTACTCTCTTTGCACTGTATTATGCCTTGAAGATGTTTCTATAACTACCTTGATGGAGCTGTGCGGCGTGGTGCTATTCCTGGTGGTGCCTAGGAAAATATTAAGAGGGGATGTAAAGCCAAAAGGAGGGGTATCCTATACTAATAAGGCCGGGCAAGTAGATAGAGCTAGGATTGGTCAATAGAGTGGACCTCTAAGAAGATTTAGGTTGACTTATATAAGGGCTATTTTTAGGTCCAGATTTTCGGAAGATTTGAGTGCATCAGCATTTTGGCTATGCAGCTTGAGGCATCTTTAGAGTTTCTTTTCTGAAGACTGAGACTTCAAACTGGGCATGTTCAGCTGAGACACCTAATACTGCTGATCAACTTGAAAATCTTGGTCCAGCTGAGCTTTTATTGTGTTTTTTTAAAGTTGTGAATAATAACCTACGTACGTGCGTATACTTTTTTTTTTTTTTTAATGAAGTGTTCCTCAAGTATCCTTTCAATGACTTGAGTTTATGACCCACAAATCCTGTATTACAGAAAAAGTATCTCAAGATTTTGGAGCTCACTTATCTTTTCGTGCCTCAGCTTTCTCAGACATTAAACAGGGAAAGTAATACTTGCCTCATAAGGTGTGCCATAATCCACTAGCATTGTACACGGTCACAGTTGGAGAATTTCTGGTGTCCAGTGATAAAGATCAATACTTCACGTTGCTAAAAATATTACACAAAATTATAAAGATAAAATGCATAGTATAAAGTACACTTCACTGTGGGCCTTAGAGCAGTTTCTCTTTCATAATATTTGCTTCAAAATGTATGGGAGGATGGACAGATATGCCATCTCTCAGTAGAATCACTGACTGTTATAAGGGCATTTCCTTGAAAATGTCTTTGTGTCATGCATTGGCCAGCTTTTATTATAAAGGCTAGATTCTTCTTTGCTCAGTCTTATCACGCTCTTCACACCTATTTCTGAGCGATTCACGCACCTCCAACTCTCCCTGGTGCTGAGTCAGCACGCAAGCCATGTTGTGTCTCTCTTAATTGGTTTGATGGTTTCCTGTAACATGCACTTTTGTGTTTGTGGCGAAACAGGCTTATTAAGTAATTATGCATGGTTAAAATCAGAATCCTCCAAAGACAGACACGCATCCTAATGTTGTGTGCTTGTTTCTGTGTTAGATGTGTTAGACCTCAAAAGAGTGGCCAAAGACAGATCCATATATGACAGTATGAGGTATATTGGCAGAGGAAGGGCAAAGACTGTGAATCAGCTGGTCAGTCTACACACTGCATTGTCCTTTGCATTTCACCATACTGCTCAAGCCACGAGATAAGCTAAAATCAAGTGTATTTTCTGACCCAGCTCCAGAATTTCGGAACTCATGGCCCTAGAGGTTAGCACGTGCCTCTAGGGATGTATAGCCACCTCTAGGGATGCATAGCTTCATGCTGCCCAGCAAGACTGTACCTGTGCAGTCAATGTGCAACACCTGGGTCTTTCCGTTAGGGCCTCCCGGCTGACTTCTGTGTTCAGCATCAGTTATGTGATATTGCCACCAAAGTAGACATGCTATATGTTGCATAGGCATGAGCAAAGCTTGTCTGAAACTCACATCTGAATGGAGGTGAGTTTGGTCTTGAGTATGGTCCACAAGTGCAATAAAGCCCCAGAGACCTGTTTGAGAGGTCAAGTTATAGGATCTCTTATCTCTATCTGTAATTATGACCATTTTATTCCAATCCAATACCACTGACAGAAAGAGTGGCTGTTCCCTAGAAATATAGATGTAGTTAGTAGTATACTAACCAGGACAGGACTTTAAAGAGGGGAGTAAGAAACCTAAAGCATCCAGGGGCAAGGCAGTATCTGTCAAAAGCTCACAAGAACTGCAACCTTCAGCTCTGCCAATTGCCTGTGAAAGGAAAAATCTTCTGTGGTTAAAAATAAGAACCATAACATGAAATTTCACTTAATGGGGATGATTTTGAATACTACTCTTTGCTTATACACTGGTCCAGAAGTAGAGCTCAGCCTTCCACATACTCTGGGTTAAACCGATCATACTCAGCCCAGTCTTCTAAAGGAGGAAAATGAGACAGATGGGCAAATGTGGTTTTGTTTATTTTTATGTTCACTAAAGTTACTTTAGTCTCTACATCTTTAGATTGTATCATTTTGTAATAACGAAAGGGTTAAGGATGCTAACCTAGGCAGGTTAGCCTGCCTAGGGGTCTAACCTAGGCAGGACAGATACCAACCACTAACATTTCACTGTTAGCTGGGAATGAACGGCAAATGTTTGGTGGGAACAGTGACAGTGGTGATGATGACAATAGGAGAAGGACTCCTCCAAACTCACTTGAAGGTAAATGGAGGCAGGGACAGGTCTGGGGAGAACAGTTGAAAAGGCCATGGGAAGTCAGCTGGGTAATGGCCATGGGTTGGAAATTATATCTGGGGATTAACTTCTCGCCCTGAAACAAACCCAAATTTAAAGTATGTTAAGCCAAAATGTAAGGGGCCACCACATTTGAAATAAAAATTACCTAATCCTGGAAGTTTATTTGACTATTTATTTTATTGCTGAGGACTTATTTATAGTGGCAGTGCAGGCATAATGTGCAGGCACCAAAGGTACTACAGTGAAGCCACAGAGGGTGGTTGGGGCACTGTGATGTTTGGGTGCCGTCTGCAAACCTAGAAAAGCCTGAGGCTTGTTCTGCTCCAGGATCAGGTAAGTGACTGGTGAGTTGGAGGTGAGTACAGGAGACTTAGCCAGCAACTGAATTACAGGCAGCAAGATCCCCAGGATCCCTCCCATTACTCACTGAGTACCTTATGTTCACTAGGTCTCAGGTTGAACTTAAAAAAGTTTGTATCTGTGCTGGCACAAACATTGCTTAATAGTCACTGATTTATCCTTTGTTGTCTATTACTCCCACTAGGTAAGATTTATAAATAGCTCTTGCTGAACTTTTATATTTTTCTTTTCCTACATCATCCTTGTCCATCAAAGCACCCAACACACCCATATTATTTTTATGTAATTAAGTTTTCCATTTTAATTTCAGTGACCTCCCTCAGATTGGCCCTCTCCCACAGGCAAAGTGATTATAAGGCAGACAGTGCTACCTCAGCATAATATTATTTAGATGTGGTCACTAACCAAACCCCCAGATACCCACCTAAGCTCAACTCAGCATCCAAATTTAGTTCTGAAGCTCAAGAAGAGTAATCATGAAATGGTCTGAATATAGCCATCCAAATCTAGTAGCACTCAAATCTGAGGCGGATTCACTAAAAATCTGAGCCTGACACCATGGGATAAAGAATACTTCATTTTTCACTTATAAAGTACTACAGGCACTATGATGAAACTCTTCTCATTCTCTCAGCTGTGTTATTTCCCAGGTTTTTTGCCACCTGTGTCAGGAGAGCCATGAATTGCAACTCTTCTCTTGGTGGACACTTGGTGGATGCTGCTGAAGCCCTGGTACTGCCCTCTTCACATGGCTGGTTTGGGGACGGTTGGGAGCACGGTAGATGGTGTTTCCTTCAATTCTATTTCACCATTTCTACTCTTCCTGTGGAGGGGAATATCTAATCTTGGCTCTCACACCAGATTTGTTCACAGCAGTGCATAACCTGGAGGTAACGATACACTCTTCCTATGGCGTGTTGGCTGCTGTCGAATACAGTCTTTCTTATGGACCCTGATATCATAACCATTTTGAATCAGTATCACTTCTTGGGGTTTACATTCTCTCTTGTTAACAGAGATTAGCATCTTTTTTTTCTCCCTCCGCCTCGCCAAGGGTGGCTGTCCTGGCATGAAGTTTTCAACATTTTTTTCCATAAATAATCTTCCCAGATAAATCTTTTTCCCAGCCTGCGTGCTGATTGACAATGGTTCTTTTTTAGCACATTTTCCCCAGAGGAGCATAGCAAACTTTATTAATGTTTTTAAGCACAGTTAGTTTGTATTCAGATAGTATTTCCGTACAGTCAGTATTGCAACAGAATATTCATTTAGTGTGGGGTGGCAGTGCGGAGGCAGAAGGATGTTGTTCACAGTCTGCATCCCTATAACTGTAGTCAGTCAGCCTTATGTTTCTAGGGCTTTCAGCAGCAAACTAGGTCAGTGGGGCCCTCTACATCAAAGGTTCTCCTTAGACACTGTAAATCGCATGCTTTTATACTATTCCTACTGTACACTGTGTTCTTCTGTAATTATAAATGTATGTTTCCCATCACCACAAAGACTTCACATTGCTCAAAGGAAATCTCTCTTCAAAGGCTTTAAACTGTTGAAGGGCTGGCCCCCTTCTGAGAGCTACCATTGCTTCGGGTGATTCCTTCTTTAACTCATCCACAGTAGAACCACCAGCCGATTCAACTGGCCTGCATCACACCGTGTCTGAACTGGCCTCCGGGTTGCATTTCAGCTTTGGAAAATGGCATTGCTGAATTTAAAAATGCAGACTTTAAAAAAAAAAAAAAAAAAAAAGAAAGAGAAAAAAAGAAGAAAAAGCAGTGAACTGCTGTACTCATACTCAGCTTGTCCCAAAAACATGAGACTTGAGCTACTTACTGTTCTTCATCAACTCAACTTTATGATAAGAAAACACGGCATTTTCATTTGCCAGTTGCACCTTAAAGAAAGTGAGAATTAAGATGATTCATTAGTCGAAAAAAAACCAAACAGAAAAAGGCAGCAAGGAATATATAGAGAAAAAATGTTGTTATAAATTCATCTTATGGAAATATGTATATGTGTGTATATATATAAAAATACATGTATAATGACCTATATATGTATGTAACTAAAGTAAAATCTCTGAAAATATTTCCTTTTATGATAGCACTCAATACCATGAGTAATTCCACTGAAGCTAATGTTTTCTTCTAGGCAATGACTTACTCAAGAGAGCAAGCACTAATAAATATTTGCAGGATTGGGACTTAAAATTAAGGTGTATTTAATGCTAACACTTGAAACTCATACTTGAAAAGCAGTCATGAATGAAGATAATTAAGCATATAGCAGTAGCCACACACTATATTAGTTTTATAACTAATTATATATGAAAATTAGGAGTTATCTGCCTCACATTCTTTACAAAACTGAGCCTGTGGATTGCTAAGGTCACACAGGAATGTTATGACACATCAATAACCCAGTGTTTCATGTTCCATGTAAGCACCTTAACCCTGAATAGCCCTGCTTCTCAGTTACCTTCCTTTTGGGCTACCCCACAGATCCCCCCAGCTAGTCTCTCTACTGTACACTCTCTCTTTCTCCCCATTTTAAACACAAAATATGTATTTACATTTTGTTCCCTATTCCAATTGTTTCTTAGATTGCACTACTGCTGCTGGCATCTTGATAATCCTTAATGTAATTCAACTGATGTCAAAAGATGTTCTCCAAACATAGAGGGCTTGTCTATATCAGAATATTTGACAAATATGATTAGATGTGGGTAACTATATTATCATTAAGATAACAAGGCCATTCCTGGGGATGAAATCTGCATTCCAAAAATGATATACAAGGGAAAAAAAGCTTTTCCTTATTCTGAAAATTCTTTTTCTTTTTCTGGAAGAAGAATGTCTTCACCAGCAGTTATATGATATGACAAAAGTGATTACATTAATTTAAAAATTCAAAGTAAAAAAGCCTTCCTAACCTTTGGGGCAGATTTTGGATTTACATCAGTTATAGGGGTGGAAGAATAACTTGTGAACTCAACCTGTCTGCAAGAGCTGAAAGGATTGGCCTAATGGAAGATAGCTGTGTGTCACAGCTTATCAAGGTGGCATCCTTTTCTTTACAACCTTGTAAAAAAAGCCATTGAAACATGAGCTACTATAGACTGCTACTTACAGAAACAGAAGTAAATGGTTGTGTACTGCCGATTGCTTTTCTACAGAAGAAAAACATCACTGGCTGCCTTTGCTCAGTTAGTCAAAAGGGAGGGGAAAAATACCAGCTTAATTTTTTTATTCTTCACTTCATACAGTTTGATAATTGCAACATTCTTTCCTTTTTCCAGACTTGGTTTATTCTGATTGTGCAAGTGCCAAGCTTTTAGCAAGAACTAGCTCTTCCATGGCATCTATATATGACCAAGACTCCCACCCTCAGTGGGAAACAATCTTTATGATTTGTATTGTAGGAGCACTCTGGAGTTCATGTCAGAAACCAGGAGTCACAGTGTAATGTGCTGTCCAACTGCAGTCAAAATGTCCCTTCCCTGAAGATTTCTGACCTAAACCCAAAGATTCTGGCTGTACTTCATGCATACAAATAATAACAGCAAAAAAATTCTCTTGATACTAAATTTGGTTCAAAAGCTCCAGATACACATTTCTACACTTTCTGTGTAGGAATATTTTGAGAATGGGAATTTTCCCTGACACCTTGGTTAAACTGCAACAAAATAGGGCAACAGAGGGTCATAGTTTCAATGTTTTCAACACTTTTTTAATCATCATGGGTATTATAAAGCCACTGTATCATATAATGGACTTTAAAAACACATTCATATACTTGAATACAAGTGAAATGTCTCTGTCCACTTTCAGTATACCTCTGAATACAGTTTACACAATTTCAGATACAGTTTATGTAGAAGACTGTTGTGAACCCACTCCTATGAACTTGGAACGAAGTTTAAT
Source organism: Mycteria americana (assembly GCF_035582795.1). Lineage (NCBI taxonomy): Eukaryota > Metazoa > Chordata > Aves > Ciconiiformes > Ciconiidae > Mycteria > Mycteria americana. The sequence continues at coordinate 159,256,585 of NC_134366.1, forward strand.
AAGTGAAAACAGCATGAGAAGCATGAATGGAAACCTCCTCTCTGCTTTCTGCTTCTATTTTTCTTTTGATTCAATAAGAGCCGAATAAACCCCTAGTACAGAAACTCGAGACAACTCTTTGAGCTTTGAGACATTAGTTTTACATCTTTATGTTTCTCTGATTTTTACCCTGTTCTATTTCCAGATGGTATTAAATAAAATTCAGGGGAATGGTCCTGGTGTTTTTGAGAATGTTTACTTTATTTCGAAAATGTCCATAACTGAGCATGTCTAGGACCGAAAACATCGCGTTTTTGTGGGAAGAAAGATGTTTCATAGCTTATGATGTTAGGCTTAAAAAGTACAAGACTCAATTGTATAGAGTCTCCAATTATACTTCTGCTCAGCAGAATCCTTGCAAGAAGATATATGCAAACTAGAAGAGGAATTTCATCTTTAACTCATTAGTTTTCCATGGAGAAACCGCATGGCTGGACATTAAAGCACAACTCTATCATTCAGTACAGGCTGTGCTTTCATTTTTTCTGAACTAGAGCAGACAGCAAACTTTATTCTATGTGTGCTCTGATTTTAATAACATAATAAAAAGAACTTAAAATTAAAATTAATTGAAGTCAATAGGAAAAAATCAGAGGCCCCAATCAGATTCCAAATATTGTATTTTGGGGTTTTTAACTTTTCTCACAGGCAGTTTTTCTCTACTCTGCCGTGAATAGTGTTACCATACTTTCTGTACTGTAATCAAGACTGAAAAAAGAAACCTTACAGGGGTAGGAACGGTGAGAAGTGATAAAATCTTTAATTACAAGTTCTTTGGGCATTTACCATTCTTCTCTATATCAAAATGTTGTCACAAAACCTCTTTCCTGTAAAACCCATCCCTGTATGACCAGTTGAGTGTCAAGACAGCAAATAAACAGTAAGTGTGTGAATATAAGTAAGTGTTTCAAGTTTGACTATCTGACCTCTGTTAAGGTGACCAATGGACTTAGTGATTTCAGAAAAGACTGATATTTCAGAATATCATGACCTACATACTGTGGGTTTTTCTCTCACCTAATACATATTCTCACATTTGAACATGACCTATTGTCCTTTTGTGTAGCAGAACTTGTTTGTTGGGGCTTTTTTAAATAAAAAACTTTGTTCTCCTCAAGGTGCTCTTACTCAAGATCCCATCTACAGTTGTACTTGAGCTACTGTCATTACTGGGTTGCAATACAACAGTACCCTAGAGCATCTCCCATATGTTTAATAGTACCTGTCTGACATGTAATTTCATGAAATCCTGTGCTAGCTGTATTAGTCATTTCAGCATGCTATCATTCTGATGGTAAAGTATGGGACTCAGGCAATCCTGCTAAACCCACATCATCAAGGCAAATACCTCAAACAGTATGTCAAAGTTTTCCCACATAGGAAAATAAATTTCAGTAGTAGGTAAGAAACTTATTCTGAAAGCTGTTGAGGTGGGCAGTTGTTTGCTTTTAAGCATATCCATAATTTTGCACTTCTATACATTCAATTATTAATGTAAAAAAAAAAAAGTGCATGAGAAAATCGGTTTAGTGGATCACCTAGAGAAAATACCTTTGCCTCAGTCTTTGGAAAGCTCCTTGTGACTACTGTCTTTCTCTGGGCTGTTTAAGTCCTTGGGCATGCTGGGAGAAGTGCAGAAGAGACATCCTCCAGCTCCTCATCAGCCAGAATTCCTCTAGACAGAAAGCATCTGTCATCTAAGCAGTGAAATGCTGCTCACTTAAAACTCCATATTTGCTCCCCGACGGGATGAGTAAACCTGGAAGACAGAGGGCAGGAAGGCTAAGCTTGTATGTGTAAACTGTGAGCCATGGACAGCTTCCGCTGTGGGAACACTCTCCTGGTATGTTTGTTTGTTTGTTTTATTTTATTTGTTCTTCTGTTTGCGTTTTAAATCAGATTCACTTCCTAAAATGCCAACAAACTCAGCCTAATGCTCATGCCAACGAAATGCATCTGTGCCAAGAACATATGAAAGGGCACTAGAACATATACTTGTATCCCGTCGACAGATGTACAGAGAGGGAGCTGAGAATCCAACTCGGAGAACAGTACATTCATGAACAAAAGTGCTGATTCATTACACTGCCAGTGAGGCAATGGTGAGAAAAGCCAACGAGCACGCATGCAGGTTCAACTGCTATCACCACTGCTCAACCACAAATACTAACCAAAGGCACTGATCCTGGCGGGTTTGTTGGACTTACAGTTTAAATAAGCATCTTGCATGCTGTAGCAAAATCTAGTTTTGCATTGCCACAAAAGATACATTTAAATCTTTCTCTATATCAAACTCTCAACAAATATGTGGAGATAGGACGTGGCAGCGGCAGTGCCATCAGCGCTCTCGCTGGGCCTGGTTAGCTCCAGCACAGGACCACAGATCCGACCTCAGTCAGCCTGCTTGGGAAACTGGGAGAAAACCCTGCATCTATCTGCAACTCCCATCAGGATATAGCCAGCCAGATATAATATGCCTCCTGTGCGTGCACCAGTGAATAAGGAATAACCGAGACACGGAGGTTAAGGAAACTGTTAACCCTCAGCACTTCTCAGTGACATTCACAAACCCTTTGGGAAAATTGTTGACAAATTACCAATATACCAGTAATTTCCTCAAACCCAAGATTTATTGAAACATGGAGAAAAATAAAACAATGTCAAAGAAATAGTTTATGCTTTTCAAATGCCAGAGAGGGTGTTAAAATAAAAAAAATAAAAAAAAAAA